>NW_010326996.1:18338-55150 GCF_000700745.2 Antrostomus carolinensis | reverse complement strand
TTCCCTATATCATGTGACAATTCTCACATGAAATACCTTTCATTCAAGGTTGTAAATATGTACCTTAAGACACTAGACCTGAAGAAATCCATATCTAGTTATGAAGAAATCAGAGCTCGGTCCTGCAAATTCTTACTCTGACACAAAGCTCCTCTGAAAGTTGGTGGGACCACTCTCATTAGCAATGTCCAGATTGATAAGATTCTTATAACCAACCTCCTGTCAGTATTTTATTTTTTTAAATTAAATTGCTTGCATTCTAGTGCAGAAGTACCATGGGATTCTGTACGCAAACAAATGCTAACAAATATATCGGCAAATCTCTAAACACTGCTTCCCGGAGTATTTATGCAAGTCTACTGCCAGAGACATTTCACATACCAACATACACAAATACAGTTACAAAAGCAACATCTAATTTTACAGATGCTCTAAAATGATGCATTCAAATTTTGCTCATGAATAGTCACATACAGAAGCCAGCAGCCTGTGTGTCTGCATCTTACCTACTCACTCAGATGCCTGGTCAGAAAACAAAAACCAAAGTCAGAACATAATTCTGGGGCATTATTTTAAAGATAACAGGAAATCCTACTCTCAGGACATTACTTTACAGCAGCAGAAGCAGTCCACTTCTAAATCACCCCATCTCATCCCGTTCTACCTTACCATACAACTATTTCAAAATACAGGACGACGATGCACAGTGTGCTGTGTGCCCCAAGTACACACACAAAATTCAAGGATTGTCTCCCTTGGCATCTACTTTTTCTGTTATCTTTTGCTTCTGACTAGTGATATCAATAAGATATGTAAATATGCTTATTTCACCATGTCAGGGTTAGGTTTAGTTAATTAATTTTTACACTAGGCACACATTTGAATCGACAGGAAAGCATTTTAACACACAGTATTTGTTTTTAATGATAGAAGTTCAAATTAAAAGCAGAGTAACAGAAACTACATTTCAGCATTCAGAGCTCTCAAGTAAGAGTTTAACAGAATAGAAGTTTGGAAATGTGATAGAGGAAACTTCCATTAAGTGTACAAGTCCAATTTCCAATTAATGTAAACTAAAAGTGCCAAATAATAATCTAAAACAAAAACATCCCTCATGCTTCCCCCTGCGTGCCTCCAGTAGGTTTAGTTTAACAGTATCCAGCTCAACTTCTTTTGACTTCTGGTTGAGTAAACAAAGAGATGACTGATATTAAGATAATTCCCAAATGATAGAAAATAGGACTAGAGACAAGGATATAATACAGTTTTGCCACTATTGACTAATGTCTTTTTATAAAAGTGCCTCAAGAGTCACATAGGTGAGGAGGACGACTCTGACAATACAGACATATTCCCTGCCCAAACCTTCTGGTTTTATTAAATAACCTTTTGCTTACATGAAAAGCACATCCTACTAAAATAATTTTAAAAAAGCAAATTAAAAGTGACATTTCTGGGAAGACAGACAGCTATGAGGTTTTCTCAAGAAATCTCAGTTTACATACATATAGGAATGAGTTTTATGCTAGAACATCTTATGATTTACACAAATCAGGAGACTACACTAGTACAGTTACAGACATTTGTAGTCTGGAAAGGATCGTATCAGTGCAGAGTTACAACTGTCCAGAGCAGCCGTGGAACAAGCAGAAGCAGAACAAGCAGGACTGACACATGCTCAGCGTACTGACAGTAACCGTTCAGGAAAAGAAAACAGGAGGCGGGGCAGGGGGGGCAATATTCAATCATACCCTAACTAAAACAGTTTTGCTGTTACAAAAATCTTTGTGTAAGTTAAGGTCTATATAGAAAGATACAGCAGCATAAATGTAATGCCCCATGGTTTAAAAACAACAGAGGAAACCTGAAGAGAAAAACTGAACTAAGACGGAAGTTTGCAGGAGAGAGAGGAACAAGAAAACGGAGGGAAACAAAAGCAAATGTAAACCATGAAAAGAAGCTTGTTGAAGGAAAAGGTAAATAAGAACAAACATTAGTACCTTAGGGGTGGGAGGAAAAAAAGAAAAAAAACAGCGACTTATTTCATATCAATCTAGGACTTAATTAATATTCAACTGTATTTCCCTTAGCTACCGATCTATTTACATCTAAACTATCAATAATTTTTATCTGTAGCCATAATAAACCACAGATTAAGTATCTTCCCTTAATTTTTGAATTGCCTCCAAAAAGTGTTAAACATATTTCAGAAGCAAAAGATTACAAATTAGGGAACTTAAAGATTTGAAGCTATAATTGAAAATAAAAACCAGATACGGACCTTTGCAAAACAGGAAAAAGTATTTTGCAAAAGGATATGGTCATATACTAGAGACAGGATTCTACTGCATCTGAAGGCTGAAACTGAGGTAATAAATGCTAAAATACTTAAGAAAAATATTTCTTCTTTTATAATTTGGGTGGAGAAGAGTGAAAAAAGGAATAACAGTCCCACTTTAAATTTCTCTTGAATTTTTATAAAGAGTTCACCTTCCAGCCTACAGCCACCAATAACCAGCTGCTTTATTAGAAATCTCATCACTTTATGCTACCACTTAAAATCAGGAAAGTAATCCAATTCAGAAAATAAAATCACAAATGTAGACAAAACATTTTGAAGAATTCCAGAAAGGGTTGCCCTGAAGAGGGGTTTGGGGAACTGAAGATGGTGACAGCAGCAGCAATGCGGAACTATCACAAAAGTGTCTACCAATTCCTTAAGAATAGTGTGAATCGCACATTTCTTGTTTTCTTTCCCCCTCATTTTTTAGCTGCATGTTGTTTTTGCTGAATACCACACAGTTAATACAGACTTTTCCACTGAAACATTATACCCATACTCACAGCAACAGATGAGCATTCCTGAACTACTCTGCTACCAGAAAGTATGCACTTTATTGGCCTTATCATTGATAAGACATTGCTCAGGCCTTTCTGTCGCTCTAAACATGAAGATATTAAGCGAAAACAAAACTGAAGCCCTGAGCAACACTAGAGGCATTATGATACACATTTAGTTGTTATCTGAACTATCTTTAAGGTATCTGCCAAAGTCTCTCCAGCTGCCAGAGACAGATGACCACAAGAGAGCCCTGCTCTCCCCCTACCCCTCCAAAGTCTTTCCTACAACAACACAGCCAGCATTCTACCAACCCCACTGTGTTCTGCAGTGCTACAGGACAGCACGAGTGGCCAGTTATCCCTACTCACCATGGAGGGTAGATGTGGATGATATCCTGTGGCCTGCTCTTCAGGTGAGCTGCTGTCTCTCTCGCAAAGAGGACCTTGAGTATTGGTTCTCCTGCACTGATGACAGCATCCTCGGATGAAAGTGTAGCAGGAGACTGTTCCAGCTGCTGGCAGATGGCAACTTGTATTGTGCACTCCTCAAACATTTCTAAGATCTTCACAATTAAGACACCAGATTTATCTGGAAAGTAAATTAAAATGAAAAATAAAAATGCAAAGTCTGGGTGAGAAGAAAGAAATGTTGGCACTCTGAAGATGTGCATCCCTCTGCTCTCTGCAGATCTGACTGCACAAAAACCCACATATAAGTAGACTACATTGCCCCACCAAAAGACTTATGTTAAGGTTCTGCGGTATTTTTTATTTTCTTTATAGATACTATTAACTGTGGAGACAAAAGTCTACCTGCACTTCTTCCAAACACCAATGAAATCACAAACTCCTCACTAAAAGTCTTCTCCCACCATGTTTGAACTTTTTAATCTTGCAACTCATTCACTTTGTTCAGTCTTTTTTATTAGATACTGCACAAAATAAATTTATTTAAAAACAGAATAATCACACTGTGCTAAAAGTGAAGCTGTGCTGGCCCTCCGTGACCTTTCTCAAAGCAACAGTTGTCAGGGACCAGGTTAGAAGAGTACCTGTTAGGTACAAGGCACCTAAAATCTGATGATTCACATCTAAAGATGAATGGGGAGAAAGAGGGAGTAAGATAGATGCACAGCCTAAAAATAATTATTGCAAAATTGATCATCCATTTATCAGCAGGCTATTAGAATACAGAAGGCTCTCTTGTTTTGAAGGAACACGAACAGAACATACCAGCATCTCCACAGTTTGATTCTAAGCACTTTTGTCTATGCTGAACAAGAAGCAGCTTTGCCCCAAGATGCAATTACTTCTGCCTCCCTTTGCAGTCTGCACATGGCAACAGCTACTCAGACTGACAAGGCTCTGTACTGTGAGATTAGGTAAGATCTACGCGCTCTCACCCAGCCCTGCTCAGATTTGTGCCCTGGTCACTGAGGGGAGAACTGCTGTTATCCACCTGCCGAACGCTACAAGTGGTTAGCGGGGAAAGACAGGGTGCCAGAGGACAGGGGCAGCAACTCTCAGTTCTACCCACTGGGATTCACAGGTAGTGCTGGGAAAAACGCAGCATCCCAAGAAAAAACAGCTGATAGAAGTTCCTGTTTTCCCACAGCAAAGAAGCAGCAAAGAAGGAACTGTGAATGTGACACCGGAACTTAATGGCAAAGCTGTACTAGTTAGTTGTTTGTTTATTTTAAGGCCAATTTCACAATTGTGAGTGCCTCTCCTTTGGAAAATAAATCAAAATATTTTAGTTTCAGTTTATGAGAAACTTCAAAAAAATTAACCCAACCCTTAAGAAACCCAAACCAAAGAAATTGGGCTCTAAAACCTTTCAGGTTTATTAAATAAAGTTAACTTCTAAAAAAAAAAAAAAAGTCCCTGTTTTATATTCCCCAGACTTTATTACATTTTATACTGAAACTAAAATAAAGTAATTTTGAAATATAAAACTGAAATGTTCTCAAAACCACTTTTATGTGAGCCAAATTTTCATCACATGCAACATGCTTCTGCAAAGTGTTCTGTTTCCCATGAACCAGTATTTTCCAGCGGGATAAAGGGTTCCACCAGCAAGTCCCCCATGTGATGTACATCAGCCATTTCTGTCCAAGGCGTTACAAGCGATCTTCTTTTCCAGATCTGAGAAGCAGGAGTGGGAGAACTGATCCTTTCTGCCAAGTCCTTTGAGACTGGTGGATGAAGAGAGATTGTTGCCACCGCTATTACACCTCACCACTCTCACCTTCCCAGGAAAAGCTGTGACATTGCAGTGCCACTCCAAATACTCACTGCACTGTGGTACGGTCTGCTTATGTACAAGCTTCTGCTAAGTCTGAGCATAGACTGGTTTTCTATGCCTAAAGGCAAGGACTTGGAATATTCACACTTGAATTCTGCTTTGCCTGACTAGCTGCAGTTGTGCTCCTCTGTCAACCCCAAGTCATCTGGCATGCATAAACAAATTCTCCCAACCACAAAAATTCTCAGCCTTCAAAGTAACTGAGCATTTACCTCTCCCCTCTAGACATACTGCAAAATTTGCATTTTCATCCACTTTAAAAACCTGTCACAAAAAAAAATCAACTTCAATTTTGAAACACAGTTTGAAACAGTTTATTTAAAAAAAAAAAAGTATTAAGACAGCTCGTGAGAGAGACTGTTCATCACTTCCAAACTAGGCATTTCTTAAGTGCAGAATTTTATGAAAATCCTTACTGGTCAGCAGCGTGTATGTTACTCAGCTGATAAAGCAGGTTGAAAACAATGAATGACAACCTAATAACATTCTCCTTTTAAATATCTCTGACTATAAAATGGTTAAAAAGAGTAGATAAATCAAGAACTATATCTATATGAAAGCTTCTAAAAGACATAGGAGGAAAAAACCCTACCAAGGTACCAGAGTCTCTTGCAAGCCAGTCTTAAAGTTGGTGCAAACACTGGTAGCTGATACTAAATGAAGTTGAATACTTCTACTTTAAAAGCAGCACAATTTCAACAACTAGACAAGTCTCACACTTGGCACATATGCACATTCTACAGAACCACAATCTATTTGTTTATTTAGATGCACAGAGATAGTTTAATTTAATTACTCAAATTATTATCACTGCTGATGATAGAATGCTCTCTCTAACAACATGGCAAAGCACTTTGGATTCCTGGCACGTCATGAAACACCAAAGTTCAGAATGTAGCTTTGTTTTTAATTCATTTGTCTCTTTTATTCTTATGTCAATCAAAAATAAATCAAACATATGTGGCTGCACATTGAAGGGAGAATTTGTGGGTAAGGAGATGGGCTGGATCACTGCAATTTCTATAGTTTCCAGACAAGTTTACTTGTTTGTTCATCCATGTGAAAAGCTTACTTCAAGGTTTTGCAGTGTTCTCTTTCACCCTTGGATAATTCACAGAAGTTCTTGCAAGTCCTCATTCACTTAAATTTCACTTGCAAGGCAGAATTACAGCCCAAGAAATTAAAATGTGCAGATGTGCAGGTTTCATGGCAATACCCAGTAATCTTGAACAAGGAAGAATACCTTACAATAATATGTATTAAAAAAGGTGCAAGCATTAACTGTGCTGCAATCCTGCACATTCCTACACTGCGTGTTTCTTCAGTTCCCATTCTGTTGTCTAGAGCACTCCTGAGTTTCTTTCTTCAGGTTTAGTTTTCAACAAAATCAATGAGCTAATCCAGCTAATTGCAAAGCCACCAAAGCATGTGAACAGGTAGCAGAGAGAAGAAGGACTAAGTGATGGAAAGGGGGCAAGTGGGGCTGGAAGGGACTGAGGGGGGAGGATTGGTTCTTTTCAGTGACAGCCCAACCAGGCTGGACTGAGCCAGTTTCAAGCACTAGCCCGTTACTATTTCTTCCCTATGGTGCCCAGGCTGGACTGTCCTCAAGAAGCTCCTTCAGTACACAGGAAGGACAGGCAAGATGAAGTCACCAAACAGAGATACTGCTGTTCAAGGTGCATGGTCCACAGGCACATTTGATGCCATAAGCATACATATGTTCTACAACTCTTGGCCAGACTTTCATCTTTTTTGAGCCTCAGTGTCCACAATGGATAGATACCACACTACAGTAATGAAAACATGGGTCAGAGCATACCTAGGGTTATCTTTCAACCATCGACTCTAGACATAATGCTATATAGTGGATGGACCTGGAGAAAGAGAGAAGAAATAAGAACTGCAGGTACCTATGGAATGCTCATTTAAAAAAACCCTACAGTTTACTTACCTGAAGGTAACCTTTCTTCTCCCATTGAAAGTCCACATGCACATTCACAGAGAGTGAGCATACACCTGCCTGGATGCATTTAGAAATCTTCCACTGAAGCAGCAATTTAAGGACTGCTAACAAAGGTCTTCTTTGGTGCCAGATGCCTCTGCAACAGTGCAATGCTTGAGGGAGATAAAGATGGAAACCCAGATAGCTGCCTGATCAGTGTCAGACATCGGCACATGTCTCAGCAAAGCCCTGGGCACTCTGAGCTCCTGGTGACAGAGGGCTGCTGAAGCTCAGTGGTCCTGGAACACAGCCTAGAATGGACAGCTGCCCCTTCATACCTCTCTGTAGCCTTCACAGAGTCAGCTGGAAAGTCAGAGAAAACATCAACTGACACAGGCTCAGGGATGATTTGAAAGATCTGGTCCCATGAATATAAACAGAGAGCTCATTCATTCCAGGGGCATGAAGTATAAATTAAATAAATATCCCTGATACACAAGGCTTGAGGTGCTACAAAGAGATAGAAAGGCACTGATAAATCTGCTTGAGTGTGAATTTTTAAGAGGTATTCGGGAGGCACAACAGGCCTCCTCTAAAGAGCACCATTTTAAAGGAGGGGAAACCAGCCAGCAGGGCTTGTAATGCTCCCTCACTTCTAATAGAATTTTCCCCAGAGAAATCCTTCACAAAGGCACACAGCAACATGCTGGCTACCAGTTATTCATAATGTTGGTCACAAAAGGACCAGAGTACAAGAAAAATCAGGTACCAGTGATGAGCTGGGTTAGTTTCCACCTGTAAAGGTCACAGCCCTTTGCAGAACACTGCTGTGCTAAGTGCCACCCACTGCAAGGCAACGGACAGAAATCATTGCTAGATGGACTGTGATCAAACAAATTAATTCCTCCAGACCTCACAAGCGGTCCAGAATGAGCGAAACCAGCAGGAGAGACTGACTGGTGGGAGAAACAAGCCATTTAAGCAGGGAAGTATCTGTGGTGAAGCCTCTCTGATTGACAAGAATGTCTCTCACCTGGCAGCCAAGAAACAAGAAGCTCAGCCAAAAGCCATCCAACAGCCTGGCTATGAGGGGGATGGACAGGCAGATTCAGCACCACCTCACCAGCATACACAGGAACCACATCTTCAGGCTCCTCAGAGATAGATGAAGAAATCTGATCCAAATCTAGGCAAATGGGACATCCACCTCTCACTGCTACTGTTAGCAGAACCTTTGAAATCACAGGGAAAGGTCTTTTTGGCAACAGTAGTAATGGAACAAACCTGACTAAGACCTCAGGCATAATTTCCAAAAAAGCCCGATGCTTCACAATTTTCTATATATTAAAAAACATCTATATATAAAAACATCTATATTGTAGGCATGGGATCAGAAAAACAACCAGTAACTTCCTGGTAGGAGAAAAAAAAAAAAAATATTTAGAACTACTAAGAACAGACACTAGTTCTGGTTCAGAAAGTCCCCGAGTCAAAGGTTTTTGGGATATCGCGGGGAGAACACTTTGGGAAAATATCATCAAGTTTTAGCCCTGTTACAGTTTTTCCTAGGCATTTGGGTAGCTCTTGTGTCACTGCAAGAACAGGATCCTAAGCTAGAAGATTTTTTTTTTTTTTTCTTCTATGCCAAGGGCAGCCTAGGAGGGAGGCTAAGAAAAAACTCAGACTGCTTTGACTCTTAACAATCAAAAAGCAGTTTGGAGAGAAGAAAAGGAAAAACATCAAGGAGCACAATTTAAAAATAAAAATAATAAATGTTCAGACATTGTGGCTTCAGTGCCTGAAATACAACTCTAAAGTTTGTTTTAATAACTCCATAACTACCAATAAGGAAGACAAATGAGGAGAAAAATATAGAAATTATGATCTCTTGGGGACTCCATGTTTTATGTTTCTCTTGCCACACAGTGACAGGAAGCTGGACACACTGCAGGGAGAAGATTCATGGGACACGATGTATGTAAACGCATCAGATGTCGACATCAGTAAGACTACACGCAGTTTCACCTCTCCCAGGTGAATTCTGCTAAAATGTTACTATTCAAGCATTCCAAAAGAGCACCTGTAGCCTTGAAGGGGAAGCTCTCAAAAGGAACAAACTCTCTTTAGAGTCAGTTGACAGAACTTCAGCAGCAGAGCAGTCCCTATGAGACCTGCAGGGTGAAGAAAAGTGCTTCAACTGTCGCATACAAACTAGGGGATGAGGCATCTCCCAGGTCCCGAAGAGGAAGCTGGGGCAGAGGGTCATTTACCACGTTCTGCATGATTTGAATGTGTTAGCTGGGATAGCCAGTGGACCTCCATGCAGATCAGCTCAGCAGAAGTAACAACAGTAAAAACACCACCACCACATCAACAATAGCAAACCAAAGACAGGCTGACTCTATGACAGTAGGTACTCCTGGATTTTTCAATTTTCCATTCTTCCATGAGAATTTACAAATGTTGCAGTGTTGAAGGAATGCATCTCACCCACAGGGCTGAAGGACATGATGCCCATCTGAATGTAACAATCATACATGACACAAGGTAGAAATAAACTTTCATAAAGTATCAATGCAGAAAACAGTGAACTACAAGTGCACAGAACAAAACTGAAGTTTAGTAAAATGCCACACAGGTAAAAGCTCTGCTCCACTGAGCGTTCTGGAAGAAAAAATAAATATACTCATATGCAAGCATGAAGAAGAACAGAGTGGAAATTATTATTACTGTGGTATTGAAGAGTCTCTAGTAATAAAGAACACACACACCTACCAGTAAATATACATGTGGACTATAATGCAAAGCCAGAATGACAAAATAACAGAAACTCCTCAGCCACAAGACTTACCCCATAAGTCACGTGGATGAAACAAACCAAGCAAGCGGGGCAAGAGGCAAAAGGAAGAGCACTTCAACACCTTCCTTTAAATCAATAAAAAAGTTATACTCATGCAAGCAGAGCTTTCTGGAAAAACAAGACAAACTCCTAAGAAAACCCAAAGGATTGGGAAGAAGATGAGATTGCTTGGAGTCAAGTTAATCTTTGAAAAACTGCTGACAAATATTTGTTTTGTGCAAGGGCAGTCAGGACAATCTGTATTTGTTCTTCCCAGCTAAACAGTCACAATGCACAATTCTTGATCTGAATGATATCTGAATGATAAGGGAGAAGGACGGATGCTTTTAAGAAAAACAAGTTACTGTTCGTTTTGCTTAAAGAGCTATCAAACAAATCGTGTATAGGAACTGCAGTTTAGAAGCAAGTTGCACCGTACCTGACATAGCTGACATTTCTAAAGAACAAGGCTGAAAAGTCAAATTGCACCTTTACTTAAATGGCAAATTCTTTAGAAAAATGAACTACAAGAAATACGGGTGTTACACTCAAGCCAAATTCCTACTAATCCCAGCTAAAAGCTTTTATAAAATAACATTTCCCACTGAAAGTACAAAGATTCTTGGGCAATTAATGTTGGTAATAGTACTTACTGCACTAAGAATGAAAGTCCGTTTCTGCATTTGGTTCTGATGAATGGATCAGTATGAAAGTATGAAGTAAACAGAGAAAACTTCAATTTATGCTTTGTTTAATAAAGCAAACTGGCAACACACTTCCAAATTTGTCTCTCTCAGTTATTTTTTTTTTTCAAAGGCATTATTTCATCCTAACATCATTTAACTTCTAGTTGTCTCATGTGAGTTCCAAAACTGCAGTTGCTAGACACCCTCCTGGGACAGCACTTACTATCTGCAGTGGAAGAATAGCCAAGCCTACATTTTCTGGTTCAGGCCACAAAGTTTTACTTTCATTCTCCAGTGTAAAAAGTATAAAATGTCAAATTACAGGCATAAATCAAAATACAAGCATTCTTTTGCTTGGCATCCTATTATTGTTTTTCCTCCTCCCTCATGTAAAAGATTGCAGGTGCAGGCATAACAAACTCTGCAAGCAGGGAGATACCAAGCAGACCCTTGCAATCCAAAGTCAACATTGAAAATGAGGTGAAGATTCCAGCATTTTGACAGCTTGTACAAAAACATCTGGTTGCTATTCTGATCTATACATGTTGTTATTCTTCCTGGGCTGGTAACTTCTGAAGCCATTCAAAAAGATTTTTCTCAAAAACACACCGAGTCTTGCAGGCACGATGGCTTCTTGCCACATCTATATTAAATTTTAAAAAGGCTGCTGAATTTGGCTGTCCTTTAAGCATTATACATTCTTTATAAGAACATATGTAAGCTACTTAAAGTGACTGTGCATGCCATTATTGTTTCTCATAAGAAAACAAAGCAATATAAAGAATTCTTTTTTTAAAAAGACAAGTTTACATTTGATTTTTTCCTCCCCAATGCTGTAACAAGTTCAGACAGTTGGCTAGCAAAAAAAACCCCCAAAAAACCCCAAAAAACAAAACAAAAAAACACCCCATAAATTTGGCCACTTGCCATGTCTCTAATTTATAGTATTAACTCTTAAATAATAAACAAAGTATCAAGAACTAAGAAAATAAGGAACAACTAGCTCAGACTTTCATGTTTTTCAAAGAATTTTGTGTGGTAAAAGGAAACCCTGTTAAGGATTACCCTTGTTTTCTTCATCCACAGAGATAAATTTTTGTGCAAGTCTCATGGCATTCAAGTAGCTAAAATCCTTTCTTCCCAACACCTTAACTAGTCACTGAGACTGGAAAGGGGGGAGTGATCGTTCATGTCCTCTTCTGTAAGCCTTTCAGTCTTCCTGAAAATGTGGTGTTACATGTGAAACCCTGTTCTCACCTCCAGGGCTTCACCCTTCTCCCCTCATGTCTCAGCAAACTGAAGAACTTTTTCCCCTTGAAAGTGACTTCTTCCTGAGAGGAAGGAGCAGTTTGGAAGGAAAAAACCCAAAGTTTTAGGGTCGTTATCAGTTTATTAATCAAATTCAATCGTAACCCAATCCCAAATCTTAATCTCAGGCCAACAAATACCAAATATCTTGTATCAGATTACAAGTGCTGGAGAATAATATACTTTTGCATTTTAGGTAAAGAACTGCTTTGATATCTGCACAGAAAAGAAAAATAATAGAAAATAAAATATATAGAAAATAAAATTTCTGAAGTTACAGAAGGAATCTACGTTAGTTTGCTTCAAATATTGTTAGTGTCCTCTCCTATAGACAGGAAAGTTGTCTGAACTCAGAAAAGCACTATTTTTTCTTTTGCATCATGCAATCCCCATATAACCAGCAGATGTTGACAGGAAAAAGGTGTTGGTTTTTTGTTGATGGTGGTTTGTTTTTTTACTTTTTCCCTCTCTCTCTCTCTCAACTGTCCAGATCTCCTCTTTGCCCAAACAGGAAACTTCACAGGGAAGTTGCAGCACTGCATACAGAAAAAAGCTTGCAAATGGTCTAAAAGCCCTTGCACATAGTACTCTCAAACCATCAGCCTGACTGACTGGAGACTTGCTGTTATGGGGACTGCACACCTCTCAACCTCCCTTTTACATCTTGTGGAGGAAAAAAAAAAAAAAAAGTATATCTGGAATTGTGGCCTGACATCTGCCTCCATTAGAACTAAACCACAGCAAGCACCCAACCAGCACTGTGTAGCACGGGCAAGCTTTGATCTTCTCTCCTTTCACGGTTCTGTCTGATATTAGTAGCTTGATTACAGAAGTGGAATTACCAGTCACCTTGCAAAAATGCATATCCTTAGTGAGTGCCTATCCCAACGCGGGGACAGGCTGCTGAACATGATTTTGACCCAAAATTGACAAAATGTAGAAAGCACAAAGATTTTTTCCACCCTGCGGAGGGAGTCAGCCGAAAGCGAGACCCCCGTGCACTGTACAAAACCCAGGAAGTGTGTGCTGAAAGGAGGTGCTCTTTTCTGGGGTAGTGATTCATCCCACTGACCAAAAGGCAGCCAAACCACAATGGTCACTTACAGAAAGGGGTCAGGGGAGCAAACAGAAAGGAATTTTTAAAAAATGAAGCCAAAACAAGGGGTTTTTGGATAACATGAGTGCTGATACAATGCGAAAGTAAACAACAGCAAAACAAATGCATCGAATTCTGCAACATGAAATGCTTAATGAGAGGAACAGCCCGCGCTTCCGGAAACATTTTTCCTTAAACCTCAAATGGAAGGAGGGCTTCAAATTGATCTCATTTGAAATTGCTCCCCTTCACCTAATTAGCAGTGAACTTCTGGGCTGTGTGTCTGTGGGAGATCCAAAATGACGTGACAGCACTCTCAGCAACTAAGTTACTTCAATCCTCCGCATTAATCTTCGGGTTCCTTTGATAACTCATTTGAATTTTTCATTTGAGAAGTTCTTTCCTCTACTTCTTTTGCTGAAGTCAGAAACAGTCCTGGAAACAGTGTGGTTTAGAAATACTACTGGGCAAAACAGAGGGGAGACAAAATCCAAGAAGAACCTCAGATGAGTGAGACGCTCTTAGTATGAACCTAAAAAGGTGAAAGCTGAAAGCATTTGCTGTGCTGACACTTCACATTTCCAGACTAGAAGCAATCAGAAGGATATCTAGTTACATTACTAGAATTTCAACCATTCCAACTGACATTTTCCAAACTAAACACCAATTTTATTTTGGTGACATGAAATGGTATGGCCATTCTAAGAACAAAACTATCAAAAATAAATTTTGCCCTAGATGAAAAATATCCCCAAAATATTATCACAGCTATTTCATTGATTATTTTATCATCCTCATGCTTTGGAGTAAGGTCTGGGAATTGGAAGTGAAGGCTGTGAAGTTTAAGTGTATTCCTAAATTATGGCATGTTCAGCATCTTTCAGAAATTTTAGACAATGCTCACAGGGTAAATAGTAATTTGTCCTAAAGACTTCTAACTTGCCCAGGTCCTAGTAGATTTTTCACCATGATGACAAAAGGCATATCCCAGAAACGGCTCATCGTCTGCCAAAACTAAATTGTCTTGAAGACACTCAGCAGAATTTTTTAAATGTACTTTAGAATAGATCAAGGTATTTTCCCATAGCCTTTTTCTCATAAAATGCTAACGAATTCTGACTCATTTTCTGAAAGAAAGAAGAGTAATAAAAGAAAGGAATTCAGCCAGAGGCAGATGTTTAGCATGGAACATTTCAGCCTAGGAGTTAAAGTCTAACAAAATGGTGTGCAGCCAAACACAAGGTTTTGTCATGACACATGTGAAGCTAGGACAAAAAGAGTATTAGCATATTAATAATGTACTTGCAACATTGCTATAGAGAACACTAAAAATCTTCATTTTATTAAAAAGACAGATCTATTCAATATAAATTTCTGTTCCATATTTCAGAAGGTGGATGTCCTCATACCACGTAAGAATGATAAAGTAACTTCTGATCCATTAGTAACTCAGGTGGAGAATAAACAACATGCAGAATGCTTGATTGATTTTAAGTCAGCATGTCTGTATAGCTTTCAACATAGCAGTTCTGAAAAGGGTTGGCTGAAGACATTTCTGTTCCCTAATGTTACTTGCTACTGAATCTTCAAATACTGGGGAAACTCCAGAAGACTGAAAGGATGATGATACTGTGCTAGTATTCAGGAAGGGGCAAACAAAGTGATCTATAATAACTGGAGACCACCTATCTTGACACCAGATCTAGGCAAAGTGACTGGAAAAATAAGTAAGGAATTAAGGTCTGAAATACAGTGTGCATTCCACATGGGTAGCATTTGAACACATAGCATGCAAGTGGCCACAGGATGTAAGCCCTGTAAAGCTCCAGTAAGAAACTGTGAGACTAGCTTTAACCAACAGTTTGGGTGTGACTTAAAATCATACAACCCTCTTATGAAAAAACAACCATCTTCACTATCAGTAACTTAAAGAGTAAGTGGAACGCAAAAAAACCAAAAATTCAGAGAACTGTGAATTAGTTAGAGCTTTTTAGCAGTGGAGAATCATAACTGAGTAAGAGCAGTTCCAGCAGGATTTGCAATTAAACATTCATGCTATGGAATGGTTTCATTAATAGCCTAAAAATAAGTTTAAAAAACAAGCAACTGTGTGGATACCACAAATTCAAGCAAGTTTGTGACTACAAGAGGACAGGTTTGACATACACGATGATCTGAACTGCACAGTTAGCTGGGCTTACTCAAATGAAGCAGACCTGGATACAGCACAAATACTTCCCCGTGTTTAGGTAGAAGAAGCAAAAAACAGTAGCTGGAAAGTAGGAAACTGGGTCTCAGAAAACAACTAGACAAGTTATGAAATCATATTGGACAATTAATTCAACATGAAGTCCCAGCATCACGCTGTGACTAAAGTCAAACCAGACTCAAACACTTATTACAAGCCTTGAGCATACAGGAGGCTGAGTAGTGAACTGAACCTGGCCAGTAGTTTTGATGAGACTGAAACTGGAAGAATACCTACAGAGTAGCTGTCCTTGTTCTTAAGACCATGCTGAAAAGTTTCAAAGGGTAGAGTAAAAGGCAATGTAACTCACTTGAAGATTGGTAAAAATGCTTTAGAGAGCCTTAAACGGCTCAGTCTGTTTAGTTTATGAAAATTGTGAGGCAGCATGATTTTGCTATGCAAATGCCAGAGAGGGAAAATGCCACATACTAAAGAGCTCTTAATCTTTTAATGGAGAAAGGCTTTACAAGAAACAAAAGAGGGGAATTCAAGCCAGACAAACTCAGATTTGGAAGAAAACCCACTTTTAAAAATTTGGGAGTGGAATTAAGGACAAACTCTCAAGGCAAGTGATAGATTCCCTCATCTGCTTGTTTTCAAATTAAGACCAGAGGACTTTCTAAAAAAATAAATGTAAGTTAACATGTGCTCAGAAACAAGTAGTCAGACTAATACAGAATAAATGCACAGCCCACAGTCACACACACACAAGGTGATACAAAAACCTAATAATTTCTTTACACTTAAACTCTATGAATCCATTATCTCTCAAGAAATACTACTGAAAGGTGGTGCTATCAGTCACTTGTAACTAATGCACATAACCCCCACTGTTTCTTTTTAAGTGAAGTGCCCACTGCAGTTATGCTTCATGCTCATTTCATGGTTGTGTTCTATTTGTCTATATTTGCTGTCATTCACAATTTCAGCACTTATCCATGAATACAGATGACTGCAAACCAAAGAAAAATGAACGAGGAAAAGGTGGTTATAAAGAAACAACAAGAACCAAAAAACCATCTGCACACCCATAAACTAAACCTTGAATTGTCCTACAACCTGCTGGAAACACCGTTTTCCAGGTGATGCTAGAAATCAAGGAGTTGTGAAGAGTCTGGATGGAGGCTATACGAAAAAAGTTCTTTACTTCTTACATTCAAACGCTTGGATGACTGAGACATTATAAACCATATTTTAGCTGAAATGCAATAATAGCTCAGAAAAGACAACCAAGACAGCACTAAACCCAAGTCAGGCAAAACCCACAAGGAATATAAGTTTCAGTTGTACCCCTATATGGGCCATATATACACACACACATGTAAGTATATACTTTCACACAGCAGTATATGTATAATGCTTCTTACCTGAGGGGATTTTAGCATCTGAAATACACTGATGCCTCCAAAAGCTAATGGCAGATCTTTCCCTGTTCTGCAGTCGACATAACCTCTCAGCTAGCCCGCCCCTGCAGAGAATAAAGGAATGCTCAATTTTGCCAGGAATCAGTATTCAGTTTTGCCAACTGACAAGCCATAGGACAGATGGAACACGTATGCTTTAACCCTTAGTGACAGAAACATACAGTAAAATTACATTTTACTACTGTTGATTTTCCAATGGATATACTCCCCATAAAACACATACTTAGGTTCAATACACACAACAAAACATTTTCACTGAGTGTCCAAAATCTTCACATTTTCTGTCCTGTCTCCAACACAGAGATCGTAACAAAAGATTCTCAACTTTTCTTTGCTTGTACATGTGTCCTGATAGATACTATAGACAACTGTAAATTCAAAACAAACGAGTGTAACCACCAGTTATAACAGGTTGGGGTTTTTTTTTTTCCCCTCACGGATTTGTTTGTCTGTTGGCAAGGAGTGATCACAAAAGTATTCTTTTACCCATACTTGACCCTATTATTCATTTCACAAGCTGGGTCAAGTGTGCAGTTTCAGTGGTCTGAACCCTCTCCAAGATGAAATTAATTTAGCATTCCCAAGGTGAGGAGCAAAGGAGTGGCATCTAGCACAAATACATTTAAGGTAACACTAAAGCAATTCCTACACCTGGATTCAAGGCCAGAAGACATCATTTCTCACTTTAAGAACAAAGAGATGAATGTGTTGGAAGCTGTCTTTGGGCTACTACAAAGAGCTTCGGACTACTATGGGAGTATTTGAGTATTTTTCTTTGGCTTCAAATAAGTTACTTGCATAAAAACCTACATAATTCTTTCCTTATACTATAAGTTTTTCCACAAGTACTATTCATTCTATTAATAAAGATTTCTACTAAGGTGAAATGTGTCTTTGGGTTAAACTAGTTTAAGAATCAACAGCGATAACATACAACCACCTTATTCCTTGTGCATATGAATAGAATTTTTTTTTTTTTTTGTTTAGAAAAAGATAACCAAATAGCTTGGTAAGGCTCACATTGCAAATGTGAAACTGGGAGGACTCGTACCTGTGGAAGTTAAGAATGAGCTAAAAAGGCTAAACAGCACTTCAGGTAGGCTATAAAGATCTCTTTGATGAGCAACTAAGCAATTTCACCTGCAGACAAGTCAACAGGTTATATGAAAAGTAGTTAGGAGCCTCAGATAGATTTCTCATGAACATCTATATACTCTGCAAAATCATAACTATCACAAGAATTATTAGCTGGCATGGCTAAACATCTTAGTAGTAAAGATCACAGAATGAATACTCTGAAATACAAGAGCCACATTTGACCCAGACTGATCCATACCAGTTTTGTAGTTTACATTACTGCATCTCTTCTGTTGCTAGTGTGGTTCAGGCAGGGAAGAAACTCAGACTCCTTCAGAGGAGGGAAAAAAAATCCCCAAACCCCCAAAATAAAGAACCCACACTTAGCAAGCTATAAAACCTGCTATATTAAGGAGGAAAACAAACAAAAATGTTTAGGAAATCTTGGGCTCCAGTGAACTTCCAGGTGAGTTTAACAACCTTGTTTAATCCTGCTTGCAATGTGGACTTTAAGACACAGGGGTAACTAATACAGAGAAGTGCAATGGAAGCTTTGGTACCAAGAACAGGACAGTCAAGCACAGAACTTCATACAGGAATATTTACTCTCCTGATACAACTCTGCTCATCCACATTTCCCCCCCAGAAGTTTAGCACTCAAGCATTACCACACTGCAACACTTGTGGGCAAGACACTTCTACAGACTCCAGCAAACTGTCCACCCAGTTTCTCTTCTTGACAAGGAACCATTCTCAGATGCAGTTGTAATTCAGCTGAGCTGCGTGGTCTGCACGAGCCATGCTGGGATGGGTAGATACCAGCTCAGCTGGGCTTAGAAATGCAGCAGTTAAGCAAGGAAACACAAAATGTGTTTGTCTTGCATGCATGAGTCTGCAGCTGAACTCTTGTTGGACTCTAGCAATACACAATGCAGCTGGTAGCTCAAAAACTTGTTTTGCTGAAAGAAAACTGTTCAACAGGAATGTTCTAAGACCCGACTCCAGTCCTTCCACAGACGACAGTCAAAGGAATTTATTTTCTTTGTTCAAATAATGCTAGAAAGCCTTAAGGTAACGGGCACAAGAGAGCAACTATTACTGGCTCACAGCCTGATTTCTCCCCCTTTCCCTGAACAGGGCTATGGTTGTGTCAGTTCCTACTCTTCTGTAAGCCCACTCCTGTTTCACCTACAGCAGGAACACCCTGTAGCATGAGGGAAAGCAAGTTCCTCGTTTCGTGGCTACTGCACACAACAGTCATACACCATTCCTGTTTCAGGCCTGATATGCCTATACAGGGAAGGTCTCACCGATACAACTTCACTACTAATTTGATAACCATATCTGTATTAGGATAATAGTTATCACAAAGGTCCACAAAAAGTAAAATTGTGCCTTTCCTTAGCAGCCCTTTGTGCCAATAAAATTAATTGATATTAATTAATCACCATCCTTCCATTCACATCCCAAATGCAGTTAAAAATAGTTTAAACTGAAAACATCATAAAGCATTTTGCATCTGCTTGGTTGCAGAATATAAAATACAACCAAGAATGCATTTATGAGAGGTTCTCAGCTGGTCACTAGAAATGTTTGTTTTGGTTTGTTTTTATAATGTCTGTTTCATACATTGTGAAATTGGAAAACACAATTCAAGGACATGCCATGCACAAAAGGAATTTCTATGGCAAGAGAGAAAGATGGTAGTTTATGGTTCGCTTCTTTTAAAAGGTAGAAACAAAGAAATTTAAACATTACCCCAAACCCAGAAGGATCAACCCCCTTCTTAGTTCAAGCACTTAAACAAAGAAAAAGGTGCTTTCTGATACATATTCCAACAGATTTGATGACAACAGCATTTGAAAACTACTAATTCCTTCTCATATAGTGTAGGTGCCCACACTGTTGAGAACACTTGTGTATATGCTGTGAGGTACCGTGAACTATACAGAGTCAGTCCTGGCTGTGCAGATGAGAGGTAAGACAGAGTTACACAGAGCTTACACAAAGCAGAGCATGGTATTAAGCAGGTGCCAGTTTCAGTGCAAGAACCAACTCCATGTTTTGAAAAAAGCTAAATGGTTAAAAATCACAATTATTTTATTCCCAATTGCACATTTGTGGATTGTTAAATACTTAATGAGCTTTTATATTCAGTCTTTGGTAGTTAACTGGGTTTACTGGGACTAACAGTCTTTTTTTTGGCATAGATTCTATCTGTGGAAGTAACTTTTTGCTTATTTTGGTAATAAAAGGTATAGATTAGTAACATTCACTTTTTATTGTCCACACGTTATCCTTCCGAGAAATCCCCCAGCTTTCCTGACTTCTCAAATTTTTGGGCTGCAGAAACTGCTTGGCTTAATTTTGCCAGATAGGAGAGGTTCTGTTGGCAAGAGCAGAGACTGGATTCTACAGTACCAGGTCTTGGTTAACCTGCAGTCGGTATTTGTTTACACATCTAGCTGCTTCAAGAAATTTAGAAAAAGATAATTCAGTTCCCTCTTTGCAGATTTAGCCCTGATGATGCATTTAATTGTCCTCCGTGATAAACCCAACATCTGGTGTGTGTACAAATATATATAATTGGCAAATATATTTTGATTACTAATGTATGATTTCTGTAATCAAGGGAACTGACAAACTGTCTTAAATAACAAAAACTGTAATTTGAGATGCATACTTTACTGACCAGCCTTCAAACTTACCCCCAAAGTGTTTTAATATGAGCAAATTGAACGCATTTGGCACATTGTTAATGCAAAGGCTCTTCAGTGAAGCCAAACTGCTCAGATACAATCTCCACAGCCCACAACCTTTTTATTTTTAATCACGAAACTTTCAGTACAACTATTTTGTTCCTTTAAATCCCTGAAGGCAGACAGATTTAACAAGCAGAAATCCATGTCCTATTTGCGTACTAAATCCGAGCTTGTTGAAATACTGTATTTAAAACAACACATTACCATTTCTGTCCATGTCCAACAATATCCCACATGAAAGACAGCTTTAATGACCATAAGCACGCTCTACATCTAGTACAAAATCTCAGTTTCTGGTGTTTGGCCCTTTCCACAAACTTCAACAGTAAAACTGAAGAGTTTTGTGCCATCATGTGACAAGAATCAGCAAAAGGTAACACTGAGCCCGATCTGTGACTTTTAGGCTGCTGGTCCCAACCTTCCAACTCCAAAGAGGATATGAGGAGAGGAAAAAAAAAAAAGAAAAGAAAAAGAAAAGAAAATCATTAGTGAGTAGGCTGTGTTTTGAAAAGTCGTTTTCAATCTCTCTCAAGTGCTAGAGATCGCCCTGTGTTTGTTTATTAAGGTTTTCATTCAGCAGGGCACTTACTAAAAATAACCCTACATTCATCCAAGTTTTCTCCTTTCCAGATTTCATTTGAATTTAAGAAGAGTGAACACTTAAGCATCTCATTATTGAGTTGTCTACTCATAGACACTATAGTCAGGACTTGATGTATTTCAAAACACTATAGGTTACACAAATACATATCCCTATCTCAGGCAATTTCCCTCCTTCTCTCTTTTCAAAGCAAGGACAGAACTCCTCTTGGATTTTCAAGTTAACTGGTGAAGTAACTTGACTTCTGCAACTCAGCTGTCCATCTCCACTCCATGGGGTATTTGCTCAGAAGAAAAAAGGACTCCTAAGCATGCTGGCATTTAATTTGTCAACACTGCAAACCCATCAGCTATTATCGGCTAGTTTACCACATGCAAAATAATAATCAAGACTGAATGCTGACAGTCACTACCAAGTGCTCCTGTAGTGCACAAAACAGCATGGGTACGTATGAAAGATGTGACTGAAGAATGTTGTCCACACAAGCACAAGTCTCCTCTACACAGGCCCACGTCCTCTCCAGCTCAAAGGAGAAACTGTTGACTTCATGAAGCAACAAGGGATCAGAAAGAGTAATTTTAGCTTTACAGATCAGCCCCACTCAAGCTCTGACTAAAGAACTAGATTTATAAACTTTTACCTTGGATGAACCACCATTATGATCACTGGCATTATTCTGTTTTTTAAGTGTGGGCTACTTTTCTGGAATCAAAGCATAACACAATTTATTTTCCTACATGATAGAACAAGTAAAGACCGAAGTAGACAGCAATAATTTTAAGTCCCTATAAAACTTGTCAAGTAGTTACACTCTGCTACAAGTTCTAGGGTCCTTCCCTTGGAAAGGAATTAAGGGTTTCTCCCAACTCAATTTCCATGTCAAATCAACAGCAACTGAGGTACACACTAAAACGAAAGGAAAATGGAAGATCTGTACTGTAACACAAATGTAATTTCTAACACAGCTATCAAGGGCTAGCTACATCTGCCAACACAAAAATATAGAGAAAAGACCTTCCACATTTATTTGAAAAAAAAAAAAACAAACAAAAAACCCAGAAACCCCAACAAACCGAACACACAGGCAATGCAGTGATTTAATGAACTGCACTAGATGCTGAATTTTCTTGCACACCCATTGCTCACATTTCAACGCTCTGATCTATTGTACCCATTCAGAGAAGTTTTTTTTACAGTAGCCAAATCAACAAGGCAGACATACTGGAAGCCTCTTCTAGAGTCTTAAGGACTCAAGGATTTGTAGCCTCTCTTATAAGAGTTCAATAAGCCAAAAGTCTTTTTGAGTCCATGTAGTCTCTCACCACCGTTTTAAATTGTTCCACAAAAGAGGTCACCTCCAGAAAATATATGTGGAACAAAGACACAAAGATTTTTGTGCACCTCTGTAGCACAGTGAGAGCCAGAGGTATCTTTCAGCAACTGCATTAGACAGAAGTGACCACCTAGAGAATCTACAGTGTCTTCAGCTGTAAACTCCAGCCAGCATATACTAGAGGCATCCTCAATACCATCTTTAACAATTAATTTTTTCCAAGTAGTGTCTGGACACTATACCACAATTACTCCTGCAAATCAAAAATAGTTCTTTGTCACAAACACCAAAGCTTGATCATTCTTGTGTAGTGAGATTTGGTTTCCAGGTCCTAGTTGCCTCAGACAGTGCAGAGGAAGAGATGTAAGAGGGATTACAGTCTTAACTGCTGAGAACAGGGTACATGAGCACTTTCTACATCCCATACGGCCTTCAGTGAAAGATTTTAAGTAAAACTTTATAGGTGGTTGATTTTCCCATGCCTCTACTTAGCCAAGTTATCTCACAGAAAATATTTGAAATAATTTAGTAACATCTTTAGAAATAGGTAAGCTCTTAGGGCCTGCTTCTTTCAAGTTTTCAAGACATTGATCACCCCTTCTTACCAGCCATGGAAAAAAAAAATCCAAACAAAGCAACAAAACCCCCCACAGTTGAAAAGTTTACCACAGCTCTCTGGCTCTTCAGACTCCTTAATAGCAAAAAAATATTTCAGATTGTCCTACCTCTCCTACAGCAGAGGCTGTCAGCAGAAGTAAGATGATCTACTAAGGAGAGTCTTCCAAGAAGGAAATTATCCCCTTTTTGGCCAGTATTAAAAAAAAAAAAAAAAAACAAAAAACAAAAAACAAAAAAAGCCAGACTCACATGCACAACTTCTCATAGAATAAAGTAACAGAGTTAACAGGAAGACTCTGCAGGAACCAATTTTGATGGGGGAACAGCCATGCCCTACAAGATAAGGGGAGAGCCTTCGCTTCAGTTCTGAGGTTTTGGCTTGCCTGAGCAGAGATCTTGCATAGAAAAGCAAGCTCCATGGTTAAACAAACCAAAGGCACCGAAATTACTTCTCTCTGATGGGGAACAACTGTACCCTGCTAAACCATTCCAATCAGTAAAATATATTACTCATGAAATTGGAGAAATCTGTCATTTTAAGGGAAGTGTTGCTTTGGTTTTTTGGTTTGGTTTTTTGTTGTTGTTGTTTTTGTTTTTTACTAAATGTGTTTTTTTTCCGTGTTAACACCAGTGAAACCATCCACACTTTCTAAAAAAGAAAAGACATTTTAACTTTCAGTAAGTGCAAAATAATTTGCCCATGTACATTGCCAATGATTACAAGTGGCACATCTATAGTGCAACCACAATATTCTTCAGTTATATCCTCCTAATCCAACAAGAAATTCATTAGCAAGGAAAACTTAATCCAATAAGAACGTGACTGTCAGGAGGGCTAGTCTGTTGCTGTTACACCCTCATGCTACTTGTGGATGCATATAAGAACAGATCCAATTTTAGAGTAAAAGTCTGCTTCATTCGTGCCAGCTCCTTCCTCCCTTGGCAATTTCCTTTATTTTCAGGACCTCAGTTGGCCTCATGTGACAACCGGGTTTCATTTCACTGCACGTAGTACCAGGACATTCTGTAATTTTCTCTTCTTTTGATAACAAAAGTTAATTTTAGCAGATCAGATCTGTAAGTGGTCTGCATACAAGTAGATATACAATAATTAATTAGATTTCACAAGGTTTTATTTTACTATTAAACTAAAAATGGCCACACAAATATTAAAAAAGAAACAAAAAACTAAAGCAGCTATTCTTCACAACTAAAAGCTCTTGCAACATGAGAGATTTGGAAGTAGGATTAACATTATATAACTTAAGATATTGATTTCCTGCACTGAAACCCAGAATTCCCCCCCCCGCCCCCGATGGAAAAAATCTTACTAGAAAAAGCAAGCAATTTGTACAACCTTTAATAAAGATTTACTTGCAGACAAGAAAAGCTGAGTGCGTGCATTTGTCATCTTTATAAATACTGAATGGACCCAGTTATTGGTTTAACCTGTGTAGCAAACTTTGAGACTTTCAATACTTTTCATTTCTCCCTTCTTTCCCAAGGGAACTTTGAAAGACTTGTTATAGTGCAGTTCAGACATTTGACTCTGTAGCATTAACATTCATTCCAAATCTAAAAGGAAGAGCTTCCTGAAAACTGCTATTTGCAGTATATACCCTCTCTCCCCTCAGGTTTGCAAATCAGTTGTGTTATTTTCCCATGCTGTGTTGACCCAAGCTGAGAAATTGAAGCTTTGTGGTGGAATAAAAGGGCAGGAACATCTAAACCCAACACCTCTTGACCCGATCACCAAAGCAATTCAGCTTGGTATCAAGTATCACTTCCTTATCAACTCTTAGTAGCTCATGGATGCAGTACAATGACATTTCTCTCTCAGCGTACCTGGGAAAATACATTACTCCCACTCCGTCCATCACCAATTTTGTTTAAATAAAGGAAGTCAGCTACACAAGAGGGCAAATAAAACCAATGTTTAAAGTAAGGATGCCCAGGATCAGTGGTATTGATGGCTGTGAATAAAAGAGATGATACTTTGCTACTAGCAGGCTACTACTGGCTACTCCTTTGCTACTACTGGCACCTCCTACAGCACTTCTCTCTACTTTTGAGGATAGCTTTAATCATCTCAAACAGCATAATTTTTGTTTTCTTAAAAGTGGAAAAAACCCCATAGGAGGCCTATTCTACCTACATCAGGACTCTTCCATGAAGTGAGCATACTTAATACAGTCTGGATTTGGAACAGAACCTCTCACACAGGAATTCACATAAGAAGATGGCAACTCTACCACCTGCACCATCTTTGCTCGACTCATGCTTCCCCAGGCACCACCCTAGAAAAAGTCAGCCTGGCTAAGCATAAGCTCTCAGCTCTCTTCCACCTACTGCGCAGCTCCAAATGGTCTGTGTGTAAGCCTGTGGGCCAGATCCAGCTTGCAGAATTATTTTCCCTGCTTGTTGCTTTTTCTGCAGCAGAGGTGGGAAGGAAGGAGAAAGGACAAGCCAACAACTGCTACGTAACTTTTAGCTACATACCCAGAAAGTAGGAGTTGTCACTTCATTAATCAAGATGGTGACAAGCCTTCCCTGAACTGGCCTTCAATCCAAGTACTTAAAACCTGAGCTTTCCTACCGAGGATGCAGAGCTCTCTATATCCACTGTTAGCACACCAATGAAAATGTGCTCCATCAACAGTAAAAGGAAGGAGGGGAAAGAGAGACACGCGGAATTAACAGGAACGTGCCCTGAACAGGAAGAGTGAAAAGATGACAATTACCTGGACAAGCAAAATAACTAGATAAACAAAACTCATAACCAAGGAATTTCCTGTCTGCTTCCCTGCTCCCAAAGGAACCCAAGGTGGAACCACAGGATGGAAGAGCAAAAAAAACCCCTGCAAGCTCTGCTCCTCTGGCCACTCCTGACAGATTACATTCTGTATCATTGTGGTCTGCTTGGTTTTGTTTGTTTGTTTTTAAAGATATCTGTTCTCTTACACACTTGTTTCAGAGTATCTTTGCTGTAAAATATATTTTTGCACTAAGATTGTTGACAGTAGAGGTTATCAAATGAAGCTGGTGTAGATTTAAGTCATGTTTAAGCTACAGAACTCCTAACCCTGGCATATTATTGCAGCAGCCAAAAGTTTTCATGGCTTCAGAAAACTACTGGGCAAACTCATGAAAAGACAAACTCACTGAGGGTAACAAACAGCTCCTGAGCAGGAAACTGCTCAAAGCTGGAAGTGCATATAGGCAAGAAACCACTATATGCTTGTCTTGTTCTTACTGCCTTCACACATACTTGCTTTTGGCCACTAATAGGCATTTTGGGGGGTTACAGCTTTGGTCTGATTTAGTACAGTTGTCTTTACATTTTTTAAGTAACAAGAAATAAAGTTTGATGGCACAAGCAAAACACTGTATAGAGCTCCTCAGTAATTAGCACTTTCAAATCTGATCCCTTAGTTTTAGTAAGCATTTTGAAGTAGCATTTTAAAATAACAGTTTTAGAGAACAATAAGGTATGGCTATTTAACCAAAGTGAAGATATACTTCTTAAGTAATTGATTGACTACTGTACATAGAATTAGCTGTAAAAAAGTAAGAAAGAACCACACTGTTAAAAATACAACAGGTATCCATAGCAGCACAGTTTGTAATTGTAGTCTCCATAGCTTGAGGCATACCTTCACGTATATCATTTAAATTAAAGCAACTTTCATTAATTCAAAATAGGAAGTGACCATTTCTGCACTGTAATTAGCTACAGAAATAGTGAATAGTGAACACTTCCCCTCCCTGGAAGTGTTCAAGGCCAGGCTGGATGAGGCTTTGAGCAACCTGGTCTAGTGGAAGGTGTCCCTGCTGATGGCAGGGGGGTTGGAACTGGATGCTCTTTAAGGTCCCTTCCAACCAAAACCATTCTATGATTCTATGAATTGTGAACATCAGGCTTCCACTGATCAGGCTGTTTACTTTCAGCAGTTAGATATCTTTTAAATGTATTTAATTTAGTCAGAGATTTAAATTTCAGATTAACAAACACATCCCACCTTTGCCTAAATATCATTCAGTCCTGTGCTTTCAGCACTATTGCTCATCCACCCCTTCCCTACAGTATTCTGGATAATTTTACCCTGATAAATCTGGAGAGGACTGGAAAAAAAATATCAGAGGTACATCATTTTTTCAGACTATCTGGAGAGGCACAAAGCAATGAAATGATTACAAGCTAAAACAGAAGTACATCTACTCACATGTCTGTAAGGCACTGTAAAGCATTATTAAAAATGAAAACACTGTATAGATTTGTACACAGGAGTTCACGATCGAGAGCCTTCACCACAGATTCTTAAACTGAGCCAAATCTTTCCTGTCTTGTTTGCAGATAAATTACATTCTTTAAGATTTTGCAATTTGCATCTCTATAAAATATTTATCCTTTAAATGCTTTCCTACTCTTCTGTAAGTATTCTTTTACTTACAATTAGTAAAAAAATAAATTCCTTAAGGCAGAAAGCGCATTTACCTCAGTAGCTTCCTCTTCCTGGCAGACTCGGTGGGGGCTCGGGGGGCCTTGCCCGCCTGCTTCCCGGGCGTGCGGAGAAGGGCCTGGGCAGACCTCAGCCACTCGCTGGCTGGTCGTGCTGTAACATCCCCCGTGTCCACTCCTGGCCTTGACCGTAACCTCTTACTGCTTCCTGCAGCAGTGGTCGCCAGACCCATCTCTTCTTCTCTCACGCTGTCGTTATCGGATGAATACTCGGAAATTTCTGTCCAAGTTGTCTAAACAAATAAAAATATAAAGCTATTTAAACAGAATGCTAATGAGAGAGTACAGGTTTATGTAGGCAGTTATTTAGGTTCCCTAATAATCCATAACATAAACTGAGTGCCAATTTATTAATATAACTTGCACAACTTCATTGTAAATGCACATTAATCTTTTGTAAGTCAACGTGAGCTCCTGAATATAAGGACCACCTCTTGAGGGACAACTGGGATGAATAACATTTCTTTTTCCAAACAACTAGATACGGAGAATTTATCAAAATGATAAGCCAATGCTTATCTCCATCAGGAGAAGTTTCCAGACAAGTGTCAGGATTAAAGCAAGTTTTCAGGAAAGCAGAAAAAGGCTAATGAGTGACAGGGATTGTGACTGGCAGGAAAGCTCAGAAAAAGGGGAGCTTTCACACTGGGATTCAAGTAAGTAGGAAGGCTGGCTTCCATAGTCCGAATGGAGGGAAGACACATGTGCCTCTTGAGAGCTCACAGCTGGCAAAAAGTACGTAACCTTTTGTTAAAACAGGATTTTGACCAAAGCTGGCCTTCACTCGTGTCCAGTGGGCCTATAGTTTCCCAGGAAGGTTTCTGAAGTCGAGCATAAGCTGTTGGGTGGCATCCAGGTAGCTCCAGGGAGGATTGATCACTGGTCAGCAGCCAGGGCCACAAGTTCAGACTTGCAAAAAACCTCACTGGAGGTTTTACGGGAGCCCTTCTCCCAGAAACTCACAGGACACACTGAACTCATCCCACTGAGGGAGGGATGAGAGGAAAGGATGGGAAGGCCCCAAAACAAGTCTGCAAAGAGATGTGGAAGGCTGAGGAGAGGACTGGCAGGGAAAATTCACCTGCTTTGGCTCAGCTTGTGTTACTCTCCTCTGGGGCTGACAAGCATGCCAAGGCAGCTGAGGTGGCACTCTAAGGTGAGCTCTGCACAGTTGCTATGTACATTATGCTCTCTTGACCAAGTATTTCTTAAAGTACTGAGTATTAAGCAAAAATACTTGGAAAGTGGCATTTTACCTAGTACAGAACGAAATAATCTAAAACTCTGAAACATGCAGAAGCCCAAGAAACACGAGCTGGGCTCAGTCTTCAGGAGCTAGTTGGAAAAAGAAAACCCACTCTTTGCAGGTTCTGGTAGGGTAAGCACAGTAACAGTCCCATCACTGGGACCACCAGCACTAGCCCAGCTCAAGGAAGTTTTCAAAAAACTGTTCTGTAGTAGAGGCAAATTGAGTAACTCAGCCTGATCCTTGAAAGGACCAAATTTCAAGGCAAAACAGTAGGTTCATGTCATCAGTGGGGAACTGGAAAACCCCAAAGACTGACATTACTCCAGATCATGCTGCCTCAACCACAGAATAGGTCTTGAAAAAAAATTAGCCTGTTCCTCTGGTTTAATGCAGTAAGCAGCCCTCCACACAGGTTGCCTTACAACTGGCTCAGATAAAGACTTTAAAGATAAAAGAAGAAAGGGGGGGAAAAATCACTGCATTCACTAATGCTCTTTTATGTTATTAATTAGTGTAACCATTTGAAACCAACATTTCTTGACTGTGCACAAAAATTAGTTCAGCTCTTGACAGTTCTTTAATACATTCTTCACATAAATGAAGGGGCATGCATTCATGTTCTGAGAGCTTACCTAAGTATCCTGGAAATTGGAAGGGCCTTTTAAAATTATCCAGAGAAGGAAAACAGCTAAAAGAATGTAATTAATATCAGCCTGTTTTAAACACAACACAGTCAACATTTGTCCCTTGGCAACAATATTTCTCTGAAAACAAACTCCTTCCACATTGGAAAAGAGCCAGAAATATAAAGTTTCAAACAGTACAAAAGCAGTAAGCAAGCACTTAATTCTTAAAACACCATTCCGATGCATTCTTTTGCTTTAGGAATGCTTTAATTTTGCTTGCATAGCTATGATATCTACTGCACCTAAAAAAAAAAAAGATGGAAATGTGAAGTTCTTGGAGCAAGTAAAATGCAAATAAGGAAAGCCCTTGGGATGTGCTTCAAGTTAAGCACATGTTTTAATCCCACTGACTGTCATCAGAGTGAAAAAGCTTTCTTAAGCAAAGATTGTCTAATAAATAATTCAACTCTTCTGCTAATATTTATTATTTTATACCTGTTCAGACTTAACTTCCCCAAGGAAATCATACTTTGGGGTTTTTGTTTTGTTTGCTTGTTAGAGGGTATTTGTTTTGTGGTTTGTTTTTTTTTAAGTTTGTTTTGTTTTTTAATTGGTTAGTTCAAAATTTTTCTTAGAAGAGGAGACTATAAAAATGGAGAAGAAAAAGAAGACAACTGTATTTTTTTAAAAAAGGTGCTCTCATACAGTGATTGCTAATTAGAGGCAAGTAGATGAGCAGTTGGGAGAGTTCCTCACCCCCCTTGGCTCTCCTCCCAAGATACATCACCCAGTGAAACTTTTCTGCAGAAAAATGTCAGTATATACACCCTTTTGTATTGGTTAAGCACTTCCTCTTGTTCAGTCATTGTATACTCAGAAAATGTTGTACATCTTTTCCAGCTGATATGAAGATACGTTGTAGATATGATGTTCAATAAAAGCTCATGGATATTCTGAACAAGTTCATCAGCTGAAACAAAGATGCTTCAGCACACTGCGGTATGTCTAAATCTCCTCTAACTGAGGAAAAAAAAAAAAAGGCTATTACAATCTATACAGACACTGAAATAAATCTTTGCAGACGGAGGTCACTTAGTCTGTCATTTCCTTCCCTAAAAATAATAAATTTCTTCCCTCCTATTATCTTACTACAGCTTAGCTCAAAAGGCAGAAGAACTAATAGGGTTTCTCAGAGGGCACGCTTAGGGAACTAGGCTTTCTCAAGGTTGCAGAGCCAAGTTATGCCAGAAATGGAAACAGTATTTGAGAGTTTGAGACTCTGATCACTGTACATACAGAGGAAAATTAATCTTGTGGCATTTCCTTTCCTACTTGTTCTTTCACATATCTTCGCCTATAACTCTGGAAGCATTTTTTATTATCCCCTGCCTGTTCTCTCAAGGACTATCTTTTTCTCTTTTCCGATTCCCTTACTCTTTTCAGGATTAATTTGCATTTCTCCTAACTGCCCTCTCATTACAGCTCACAAGATGGGTAGAAGCTGACAGGTATTAACACACACACACAGCGAGTCTAAGCAACTATCCTACCACCTCTCCTTTTACACAGTCTTTCTTTCTGACAGGCAATGCTACGCTTGCACTGCTGGCACACTTGGCTGTCACGCATGCAAAGGGATTCAAATGCAGCAAACTTCTACCCCAGGCAGCTGGTTACAGGTTGCAAGGAGATTTTACATCTTGCACAGTACTCTCCAAAAAACAGAGCAAGCAGAACAGCCACTGTATTTGCTACAATGAATATTTACAAGCATAAATCACCACTGCAGTATGTCAAAGGCCCAGGCTATGCTAATGAATGCTTGAAGCTAACTCCACCAGAAACTGGCTTGCAGGATTACAGGGAGTAGGGTAAAGGTAAAAGAAAAGAAGTTTCCTCTTAATTAATCAACCCAAAGTTAATTCAAGCATTGTGTGCACAGATAGTACAGGATATCATCCAGCTCTATAAAGATAATTAAAGATATAAAGGATTTAAAGCTTGCAGATCTCTTCAGAGTTTTGTGTTTTCTGAAGCTTTAACTGAAGCACTTAAGTCTATGCCAAATCTTTCCCCAGTATATTGAGAAATAATTTGGTTCTTGGTAAGCTAGCTACTTTTGCTCTAGAGAGACAAAATTCAGATATACCTTCACACAAGAAACTTAACGTTCAAGTGCAGGGCTTGGCATGTGCAACTCTGTGGGTGACACTGAGCTTTTCTCACGAAATAACCACAGGAACAACACGCAAAACGTACAGGATTAGGTAGCTGTGCGTGGGCAGAGATAACCGTATGACAAAAAAGAACAACAATGAAAGACATAAATCACTAATAAGATATTTTTGGACTTGCAAGCCCAAACTGATACAGCAGATTGACTGAAATTTTGTGTCTGGAACAGCCACCCAGTGTTATTAGAAACACAGCATATATTTAAAAATGGATCCCAGATAATGGCTGGTTGTTTAGCTAAGAACAGCATTCCTCCTCAGCACATGCGCTCAGACCATCTGATCTCTCCTAAATATTTATCAGGGGTGTTGGTTCAGTGCACTGGGAAGTGGCATGTCCTGCTCCACACACGTTAGTATTTTGTGGCTGCCATTACAGGCAACAAAGTTATATGGTCTTCAAGGGCATGAGAACGGCCACCTTGACCTTCTCTCCAGGACTCTCCAAGAGCCACTACTACTGGTGTGATAAAGGGTTTGCTTCTTTCTCCACACTCAGCCACTGCTAAATTTCAGCAACATCTCCTTTCACAGGAACATGGGAATGAATTTTTGCTATCTCCTAGATGCCACCACCCCTAGGCTGGAATGCAGTAGTTATTAGCACACAAAATCATTTATGCCAAGTACCAAAGAAGAATGCTGTATCTTCCTGAATATGGAAAAGTGTAGGCAGCACACTGTAATTACTCAAAGCAGAATCTGGTCACAGACTGCACCCTCATCTCCTCTTAATGGTGTTTTGAGACTTTTAAACAAGTGGTTAGGACTTCTCTTATATGACTAATTAAAAAGGATTCATTGCATCCAGCAGCCAAGTGCTTGCTGTCATAAAGAAAATTGATTCATGACTACCTCTGGAGGAAGAAGGCCAGCTACTAAACCTTAAGTACCACTGCTTACACTGCTGGGCTTACCTTTGGAGAGCTCCTGGGGACGTCTTACCCAGGTTTGACCCCATTTATTCAGAAAGTTCTGTCAAAAATTACAGCTGCATTAGTTATTGCCTTAAAAGACTCAATTAAAATGATTCAATTAAAAGGAAAAATATCAATAGCTGTTATCAAATGAAAAACAAGTGGGACAGTTTCAGAGATGCTTTCATGGACAGAAGGAGTTGAAAGGGCTTTAACCACCAGTTATCCCCTGATGCTAGGCTTCTGAAACCAAGGAAAGGTGTGAAGGGTGACACAAACAGGAAAACTCCCTCTTACACTTCAAAGAGCGAGGAAGTTGAAGTACAGTACACAAGACCACAAAATGGTGTTTTATATCACACATGAAATAACAATTAACAAAATAAATAACTTGTACCGTCATTTATCAGCTCCCCTATCTTGTGTAGATCATACTGCCTTGAAGTGGAAAATGAGGTGACGATTAGGATTACATGCAGTACGTTTGGTTGTGCATTCTTTTTTGTAAGGGAGAGGTGTATGTTTTAGTTTGGTTTGAGCTCTCTCACACATAATCCTGTACTCATACAACACTGGCAGGCAGTATCCTGCACGCAGCACTAATCGTTTCAGACAACAAAAATGGAAAATGTAATAATATTAGAATGAGATTTTGCACACACAAAAAAGTAATTCAGAATCAACACGAACATCTGATCTTTGAGGGAAAAACTTTGGAGCAGAGTGATTTAAATCACGACAAAACGGGCTTTTTATAGACCTAATGAAAAGATGGTATTTTAGTGACTTTTTTTTTTTAAAGCAAGGTAAAGAATACACAAGAGGCAAAGAAGATGAAATCGAAGCCGTAACTTCTAATCCTGAGCAGAAACCTCAGCTTTTACAAGGCAAACAGGTTTAGCAGGCTATACCTCTAGAGATACATCCACAAGCTGTTCCAGCCTGCCTCTCCCAGAACAGGTTGTTCTAAGACGTGGATCAGCCAACCGAAACAGGTGAGGCTGTCTTCTCAGCCCAAGTGCATTTTTATACAAAATAAGTCAGTAAAGCAAGCAGCACTGCAGCTATTTCCAAGCATACCCTTTACATGCAGAATTAAACAGCGATTAAGGCAGAACAAAACATCTGTCTGCTGGGCACAAGGGCAGGAAAGAATAGTAGGGGACAACGACCTATTAAAGTACAGTATGGGCATGAAGCAGAAGTTGACCCAACAGCAGTTAAGGGATACTGATTTGTACTGTACAGAGCATGAGGAAAACTAGTCTTGGCATCTGTAGCATTTGTGCTGCAACTGCACCTCTTAAAAGCATCATTTTAGTAGTTTAATGAAGCATTAGCATTAAGAAGTCAATCTGTCACTTCCTAATATTCTACATTACCACTGATCTCTCCATCAGTCTGTGATCAGAGTAATAGCCAACTTCTACTAGACTCAACAATGCTGAAAAACGTCAATACCATCTTTACTGACTAGTAAAGACAATTTGGACCAATTTATGCATACAGTCAGCCAATGTTACATTCAAGTGAATTACAGTAACCCTTGCTCTCCATTCCTTCCTTAAAAAAAAAAAAAAAGGAGAAAGAAAAAAAAGAGGAGAGCGAGGAGACACCACTTCACATGTTGCATCTTGCAAACTATTCAGGGACAGAACCAGGTCTCCTCTCATGCAACTGCATATTATCCCACGCAGTTGAGCTCCCATCTTGATAAGGATTCTCCAGATGATAGAGACTCAAGTTTTCAAATATAAATACCTGACTCTGATAGGGCATGCAGATAATTACATCATTTCACACAGAAGCCTCAACATTATGCACTGAAGTTTGGGCACACGAGAAAACGGTAGTCAGCTTATAACAGCACTTAAACAAGGTTTAGTTCTTGAAACAGAAATATTTACTTTCATGTTTCCGAGGAACAGATGTTATCACATAGTTTGATAACCTACTTTCACATTCTTTGTTTGTAGTTATTCACTCAGTTTCATTTATTAAAGTTAGTGGATTCAGGCCATGAAACCTCAGTTTTATTGTCTCTATTTTAGGTGATGCTATGGTAATCGTCCAGGTTAAAGCTTGGATGTAACAAAAGGCATGATTAAAAGCCAAATTATTATTTATGAGCTAAATCCTAAAGCACCTAGACTAAACACCTGCAGGATTCAGTAGGAACTGTTAAGGGAGGAAATACATTTCCATCTTCAAGGAACCCTTTTCTTTTGTTCCAAGCCTTCACAGAGAACGAATTCTTGTAATGAGAGCTAATATCATTTACTAGACAAACAGATATAACCGTAGGGAACCAGACAAGCCTTCTGCATTAAGCCCTTCTATAGGTCCCAAAAGTTTGTCATGTTTTTTTACTCCAAGTAGATCATTGGTCTAAACAAATGAAATATTTCCTTACAAAATTGCTTCTCTCATCTTTAGCCTACACAGTTATGAATAATGATCCTGCAAGCTTTTAAAAAAATCTTTCTAAAAAGGAAACCATGAGAAAATACCTCTCACAGTAATGCTACTGTTCAGAACGAACAGGGAACAGTCAAAGACTTTAAAACATCTTTCATATTGTGCACTCTGTCTCAGAAAGTAGGTGATAACTCCAAGCATTTTTGAGATGGAAGGAAGCAATTCCAGAATAACTAATTAAATGAGAGATTGCACACAGATATTCAGTGAAGGACAAATCATGCACACTGTCTTCTCGTCTTTGGCTGATCTGCCTGCAGTTCCCTGGGAAACTCCTTAGAAAAGCACTTATCAAAAAAGGAGAAAAAAAAAAAGAAAAAGAGAGAAGAAACCCAACTGGCACAGTTTTGTGTAACACACAAATGCAATACAGGCATTATTTCTGCAACAATGCTCAGCACTTAGAGGAAATTTTTTTTGTTCATAATTTCCACAGAGGTATGTCCTGAAATTCAGACTCTGCACTTCCAGCTCCAGCAGTGCCGGCGTTCACAGCCACAGCGCTGGCAGCTTCAGGAGACACCGGGCTGCTGGGCAGCGCTGCGCATTACATTCATTTTCTTCTACTCCCACTCACTCCACATTCTTCTCACTTGACTGTTCTCCCCTTTGCTCCATTTATTGCTTCACAGCGCCTGCGGTACTGCCCCCAAAGCCTAAAATAGTCCCTTCATTTCTTCCTTCTTCTTCATTTCTAACTTCTTCCGACCCTTTCCCTCCTCTCCAGAAGCCCTTCCACAGCCTACCTTTTCTAGAACATCGTTTTATGGTTTTGCACTCTTAAAACTATTTTAAAGAGCAAACACTTCAGGGCAGGAAATGTCTGATATACTGTGTTAGTGATGACAGTATGCATAGAAAAGCACAACCTTCACCTAAGCTGATTTTTAATGATGACAAGAAGGCCTATATGCAGACTGAAGACACAGAAGACCCATTTAATTGCTTTTCCAAGTAAGTCAAGAAACAAGAAAACTAGTTAAAAATGTATATTAATGTACTCTGCTAAAATTAATTCTGTTTGTAGAAAGAACAAAGAAAAAGGAGTCCAACAACATGTTTACAGATTTTCTTTTAGATCATGTGCCTAAACTTTGGAGGAGCAGAAGGAAAATAAAGTAGCCATCAGTTGGGTAAGGCACTGTAATTTAAAATTGTAATGTTGTTATAAATACACATTTTATAGAGAGATTCAGAGGTGCTAACTGCTGCAATACTGTCTTAAGTCTGACACATTTAGTTGTGCTGATTGTTCACAGTACATGAAAAGCTTTCAAAGTGAAGACCAATTAAAACTCCTTTGAGATCTAGACTAGAATAAAAACACATGCATACTGTAATATATGTGTGTTACATTACATAAAGTGCCATGATTGCCATAATACGGGTCTAACATCGATTACAGGACACATGGAGACAATTACAGATACTTAGAACTTGTATTAGTAAACAAGCATACCAAATAAACATACCAGGAAAAACACACTTGAAATGTCCCAGTAAGGCGGTAATCAAATACAATCCTTGAACAATTAAACTCAGTGGATTGCAAGTCTAAGAACTGGCTAGCAACTGGCATGCAGAACTTGCAAAGAAGAGCCCTGATACACAAACAGCAGTAATTTGTACTAAGCAATTCCTTATAGGGATTATAAAGCTTGCATAAAGTAGGAAGATTAAAAAGAATTAAGATAATGCTTCTCAAT
>NW_010326996.1:15445-18326 GCF_000700745.2 Antrostomus carolinensis | reverse complement strand
AGAGGGAGAGCCTCAGTGCACGTCTGCACACTTTATTACACTTTAAAAAGCAACAGTTGACTGGTTTCCACAGCAGTCACCAGCACCTTTTGGCTTCATGCCTCCACAATCTCAAACCAGATAAATTATGATGGGTCAATTTCACTTGAACTCTTAAATCAATGCTTGCTTCAGGAAGCAAGGGAGAAAAATAATGTAGAACTGTCATTTTCTTTTCTATTAGGTTAGTCAACATGTATTTACACATGGAAAACACAACCTCTGCAAGATTCAGAGGGTGGTGTGTGTCCCCCCTCTTTTTTTTTTTAATGTAAGATGAGCTCAAAAGTGACAAGATAATGATAAAATAATACAAGTTAATTCAGCTTCTAGGAAGAACACTGAAAAATGTGTCCTTCAAGATACTATTAAACATTCTCTGCTTATTTTCCCTTTCCCAAAGTAAAAATATTCATGCTGTATTTGTCCTTCACACTGAACTCTGCAGCTAGCAGGATTTTTAAAAAGTGTTGCAAATCTTTTTTCTTGAACTTTTAAGTGACCTATTCTGATCAAAAACTTAGATATTATGTATGAAGTAACTAAAAATACTGTGGAAGCTGAAATTTCCTGAAATGCTTGGGGCCACAAACCTGGGCCCAAAGTTTGTTATAAAAGTTAATGGAAGAAAAATATTTTTTATTAAACAGCAGTTAACTCTCAAACACCAGCAGCTGGAGGTCTTGCCCTGGGTGCTGTGCTCAGCACTGAAAAGGTGGGGTGGGGGAAGAGGAAAGAGCCAAGCTGAGAAAGGAGAGGAACAGTAACAGCAGCTTTGGAGGAAGTGCTCAAGCAGTTCTGGGTGTCCGTCCGGCTGCACCGTTTTTAGGAACTGCCCGACACAGGCAGCTGTTTTGCCTAAATGCAGAAGTGCAAACGTTGGCATCCACTGCATCAATTTTGTGCTCATCTCACTGGCAACTATTTTAACCAGATCTTTTTTCTTAGTGGTTACACAGCAATGTAGCATGCTGTCATATTACTGAAGTAGCCATGAACGCTCCCCAGAGCCTATTAAAACTGCCTAGAACACTGCAAGGTTTTCTGTTCCCCGCTCCTAATCACCAAAGAGATACTTGTGCATACAGTAACTTAAACTGCCGTCTCCATGGTCTGCATTCCCCAGCTCACAACAATAGTAATTTCATTTTGGGAGAAAGATGGGCAAGACATTGCTGCACAGTTGCTTAAAAAAAATAAAAAGTTAAAAAATTAGTCTTTTAAAATCTAAAGAATTTCACATGCTTCAGGGGTCATTTTTCAGGGTACAAGACAGGGTATGACTGCATTGGAGCAGGATCTTGCTTTCTACTTGCCAAAAGCCCAATCGGTTTATCTGTATTGCAATTTTCATGATTTTAAATCCAATTCATACAGTGTCCTCCGTTCAGTGTGTAGGACAGTAACTACACAGATCTATGAATGCATTGTAACTCTTCTCAAATAAGGAGAGACAAAGTTAAAGCGAGTTTTTAGACCATGTCAGAATGGTAGTAGGTATCATTTTTTTTTTCCTAGAGTTATCAACTCATTAAAAACAAACTACACACTAAGTATAAATGTTATTACAATAACGCAAAAAAAAATCAGTTATGAAAATTCAGAATAAAAACAAATGCAGCTGTGTCATACAATGGTGCAAAATGATTTAATCTGGACATAAAGGACTGTAACTCCAGGATTCAGACAAGAATTTGAACATTCCTGTACAAAAGATTATTTCTCAGTTTTAAACTCCTCCATCAAAATACTGTAAAAATACACTCACAGGTGCATCACTTAAACCCTTGGTTTCCAAAAGGCTGACTTAAGATTTCCACTGGAGCTACTGTAGTTCAGAGCATTCATATAACACATAGCAATACTTCAGGATAAAAATTTGACATGTTTATTGACATCTACTACAGCCAAATTTACACTTGGAAATCTTAGACATTTTAAATGCATTTTCCCCCCAAATTGCCAAAAGTAAATGGATTCCATTATGTACTAATCACTTAGGAGGGAGGAGGAGCTGAGTTTCTAGATCAAAAGTTCACCATTTGTGTCAATTTGCAAGAGTATTATCAAACAAGTGATTTTTTTTTTTTACTCTTTCATTTTACTATTAACAAAACTCCTGGAAAATTGCATCATTACAGCCAAATATAAATATTATTATTCCTGGAATGCTCTTATAGAAGGAATGCAAAGCCTACTCTATGTAAAACAGCAAAATCATACAATTACATTTAGACTACCTAATGAAACAACCACTTCTTAAGGAGAAAACACTCAAGAAATTGAAAATTTAAAAAGTCACTCACACTCTCAAACACAGCAGTGAAAAAACTCATAGGTATATGCACACACCCCACTACGTGCTAAGCACAAGCATTTACATTTATTTGTTTATACTTAAAAAGCCTTGTAATTTTCCATGTAGGAAACATCACATACTTTTCTCCCCAGTTTTAGGTTTGTCTTTGTGTAGTTTTATACACCTAATGTCAACCCGTTAGCTTGTTCTGCCTAAACTACGAGGACTCTGGCTATAAAGGGGCTCCTGAACTCACTCTGCTTTTTGCAAAATAGCAGCTCGGTTATCTTCACTAACTTCTTCAATGTAAGGCTGTAATAATTCAACATAAATTTTACTAAACAGAAAAGGAAGAACTGCATACACAGAAAGCAGATACATGCACCTACACATCCACTTCTCCTTGCCCCAAAACTGAACTCCCTATCACTCCACAACCCACTACACATGCATACATACTCTAGAAACTGGTTTCAAATATAGAAGAATATTTGCAGCACTTTCACGGTAGGTAACTTTACATTTGAAGGATTACAGAAACAT
>NW_010326996.1:6854-15421 GCF_000700745.2 Antrostomus carolinensis | reverse complement strand
GCATTCTTATACTCAAAAACACCAAACTTAAGGCAACTATCTCAAGAGGTTCTATAGTTTCAAGAGATGCTACACTGACAAACTGGGACTTTGATGACATTGAACCAACGCCTTATTCATGTCCTGAACAGCAAGTATGGAAGTCTAGGAAAAACAGAGGCAGATCAGAAAAGCCCCTCTGTTTCATTTGACAAGTGCTTAAAAAGCACAGTATAGGGAGAGGATCCAGAAAGCATATAAAACATGCTTTCTACAAAAGCAACACCACTGGATTTGCGTGCATGGGTTTTCTAGATACTATAATATTAGCACATATCATGGGCAAGACTGTGAAGATTGGGTGCACAAATGTCACCTCTCTATGGGTACAGTCCTGGCAGAAAGAAGGACACATGTCTAAAGTAGTTTGACAGACAACATATAAAACCACTTCTGTGGAAACAGAGGAACACACTGTTTGCTGTAGATGGCAGCCACCACCAAAAGAGTTTGTGACTGATGAAGTAAAATTGAACCAGAAGATTTCTAGGGAGAAAGCACAACCCAGAACTTAAACATACATATAAATATAAATATATAAATATAAAGGTAGCAAGCTTTTGGGGGAAATCTGGGGAATTCCCTGTTTCAGACACAGAAGAGAAACCACAGGCTGTAAGAGGAACCCAAGGATCTACTTTAAAAAGCAGATGATATTTATGAAGTACTGCCTGAACATGTGAACCTTCACAATAAAATATGATCCAGTGGTGTAAGCACAGGACCGAGTCAGAAAGCCTGACGTTTAAGACTGGATCTAACATCAGTTCCTGTGGTCTGGGGAGACATTGTTTAAGACAAAATTTTCACAAGTGACTCTCAACTGTATCTGGCAACTTGGCTCACAAGCTTATTTTGCACAGGTGCTAGACTCCAACTCCCATGCAAGAGCACTGAGCACCACTAAGGCTTAGCATCATCCAGGAGTGAGGGAAGCAGAACTGCAAAGCCTCTTGAATTTGAATTAAGCATAAGCAGACACTCAAATTTAAAAGATTTTTGAAAGTCCTAACTTAATTGCTTGACTCTTCAAAATAGGTGATTACTGATGCTTTGATAACTTTAGGGAGATCACAAAATAAAAAAAAACTTAAGTGTTCTATGGGTGAAATACATAAGGTTATTTTCAGCTATTAAAGCTAAGACTCAGACTCCAAGAGGCACTTTGATGGCATTTAGGCATCAAAGTCCAAGAGGTCAGTCAGAAAATCTTCCACTCCTGTTTCCAAAGCTTCCTGACAAACCCAGTTTTTTCAGTACCTCGTATTTCAAGAGTTTCTTAAAGCACTCCTGCTGGACATACCCAGATGCACTGCAACTCTGCAGTCCTGTGGTTTATGTCACATTTAAGCCTGCGAGTACAAAGTTGGTACTTCTGGACTAAGCCTGTTTAGGGGCTTGATGCAGTAGGCATGGGTTTCTGCTGTGCAGAGATTTTCACTCACAGCATGCTGCATGCATTGCTTGCTTGCACTGAAAAGCACATCCCCTACAGTAAACACACAACTCTTCTGTAACCCTCCAGACCTGTCAGCCTAAGTAGGGAGAAACCCAAATTCTAGCACAACAATCTTTAGCTTAAGCATGTTTAAACCCCTCCCTCTAAGGAAGGGACTCAACCTGCCAAACAAAGCAATGAGGAGGGCATTTCCACCTCTCCCTCAAAGGCTGGGCCACTGTGGAAAAAAACACGAGATTCAAAGGGTCCTCAAGAGCTTCAGTCCCTGCTCCACATCCAACAGGCATTAGATAAAACGTGGGAACACTAGGGAGCTTAAGCTTCCTCGGTCAGACAGTAGCTGGGATTCTTGGTATTTAACACTTAAGCTCTTCTGCTCATTGTATACAGAATATAGGCATCTAAATCTAAGTTTAATGGCTGTTTTGCAGGCCAGGACTTAAGATTCCTGTAGTTCTGGCACAACAATCAGCTGCACTGCAGAAATCAGCCCATTTCTGTATCTGCCTCCAAATATTCTGCAGCATTTTTTGGAAATCCACACAACTCCCAAAAGGCAAATCTCTGAAAGTCAATGCTGATCACAGCAAATATGTGACAATTCAGTCCTCTTTAGCTGCCTAATCAGATTTCAATTACTGCAGTTTGGAATTTTACAATGACACTGCATGACCAAGCACAATTTAATTGTATTTTCATTTGTTAGTTAGATGAGTTCCTATCCACTTCTATACTTCCTCAATTCAGGCAGTGCAGAAATTCAAGCTGTGAAGACAACACTGGATTTTGCAATGCATTCAGGACTTAAAAAAAAATATTTCAAATACATCAAAGCGGTCAGATAAGTGAGTACTCAATAGGAAGTTGTTTCTCGAAAGGAAATTGCAAATTTCAGTCAAAGAGGAAGATGGAGAGTTACAATTAACTAACTGTTCCAAAAACTTCAGAAAGCAGGAAGGGTTTGTGAAGGTTGCATAAAGAAACTGCATGCAACCACATAAACAAGTTCAGTTTAGGACTATGTAAATATCTTACGAATATGTCTCCAATTAAAAAAACCCACAATAAAAAACAACAAAACAAACAAACAAAAATCTCCCATCAAGTTGCACGTATTTCTGAAAGGGCAGAACAGATATCCTTGCAGTTGTCACATTCAGACCTATTTATTTACCCACTGGATAGGCTAGATGGAGACGCTTAAAATCCGCTAACATAAAAACATTTCTATTATGCACCTTCTCAGTTATGGAATATGTAACAAATGTATTTAAAACTAGAACACTTGCTATATTTTGTTGAAGCTTTCCCTATCACTCAACTTTCAAGCATTCAAATATCTAGTCTTCCCTGAAGATTAGGGATTATTTTAATGCACATTCAATCCACAGTAAAGCAACTGGTATTATGATTTGGCCAATTAATCCATTTAGCTTAACCCAAGTTTATACCCTTTGTCCAAATTGTGGGTGTCTGGCCACAAGCACAGGAAGGGCAATGGGCTAGACAGATCTTTGGTCTATCCTCTACAGCCATTCTTACATCCCATCAGAAAGTGTTCCTCTGCAGCTGGGGAAGAGGTGCATGTTTGCATGGTAATTTAATACGAGAGTTAGATAAAAAAAGATACCAACTACAGACTATGTTCTCCAGTACCTGGCCAGCAGAAGATACTTACTTTGCTTTTCATGCCCCCAAAACACCCACTTCAAGCTGTAACTATATGAATACTATATATGTATTGGCAAAACCTTTCCAATTACCTTGGTACTGTACCTGAATGTAACTGGGAATGTGCCCAATTCACAGGCACAGCTTTTGCTGTAATACTCTGATAGCGTGGGCTTGGATGATTACATCATACACATTATCTTGGCAGTCAGGCAGCAGCAGTTCCACCAACTGAGCTCAAGGCCAAGCCATCAACAGTTGTGCTGAATGTAGTTGTCTGCACATTTTTACAAAGGCTTTCCCATTTATTATGTTTGTTTTAATTTACTGCCCTTATCTTAGTGCTGTACCAACATCCCTATGCAATGTTTGTATACCCAGTAAGTTGTGAAAACACATGCAGTAGCAGGCAACAAACTCTAGCCTTGTTATGATAATTTTGCAAACATGATGCTCAATTTTTCACTTCTGATGGAGTAAAATAGACCATGCATAATTAAGCCTGAAAACTCTGCCAGGTGCATGTGTCTTAGAAGCACAGACCTGTTCACTTTCAGTCTGAAAGTCGTTGCTATGACACATGACACAACCCTAAGCTCTTCCCTAGCCTTCTCGAATAGTATTCTCAGCCATTTTCAATTCTTCTCCCGACAACATTTAACCTTTTAGGTCAAAACTAACCTACATTAGTTTCAGAGATGACAACAAAAATGAACCTTATGTGTCACCTTGTGAAATCCACGCATCTGGCTCTATTTGATAGAGTTGCCATTCTGGTGTTGTCTCTTCTTCTTCTTCACTATGTGACATCTACCCCTTCCTTTCCTCCTCTATTCATCCTCTTTGCACAAAAAAAAAAAAAGATGTAAAATAAACATTTCAGGCAAAACATGAAACGGAGTGGAAGTAAGCAGTGGAAGTAATGATATTTCAACTAGAGTAAAAGATTTCTTTTAAAAATAGCTGCTAGCATAATTAAGCTCTGCAAGAAACAGAACTTATTAGGCTTTATTAAAATCATAGGATTAACAACAGGGGTAGAGTGTGTAAATTACAAAACTGATATGTGAATTGTAGCAGTACATTTTTCTTATTTTGAGGATGAATCCCAATATGTCAGAAATTAGACCAACATTTAGTTTGCATGAAATGGGGCAGACGGTAACTGAGCTGGGTCTTCAGGAGCTGTAAGGTCAATTTCACATATTGTTATGTGAAATTGTCCTTACAGCTGAAATTGTCCTTATTATATATTCCATTATTTAGAGGAAGAGAGGCTTTCTGGAGGCCATTACTCTGAATCGTGCATTAAACAAGTTGCTTTCCACACCCATTAGCCTCTCAAAAGCTTCAGTAGCCCAGATAGACTAAAAAATTCTCCCCACATCTTCAGAGCCACATCCACCTCCAAGCACAAGACTACAGCAGAAGAAATCTATTGAATGTTGGCAAAAGGATGATCAGAGGCAGTAGGCAGTAAGAAGAGAAACACAATAGGCTCCTTGCAGATTTAAAGGCAGAAAAAGGAATTTCCAGTAGCATCCCCCTCTCCTCCCTGCCCTCACCACCACCCACAAAAGTAAATCACTGCAGCCGTGCACGCTCCTGCACAGTGGCTTTAACATGCTGAGTGATTAAAGGTGACGACGATGACTACAGGCCATACTATGCATCTTTAGAGGCTTTTCAGTTCAACACTGAGGGGCCAAATGGGGCTACTGTGTATCTAAAATATTTTACTCTGATTAAAGGTATAATTATACAGTTAGTCATAATAGCTGCCATACTTTAAAAGAAACCCACCTCTCCTTCAGGGGAAGGGAAGGAAATTATGCTACTTTATTCATCCAAACACACTCTCAGTTAAATTCAAATACAACATGTGAACTAGATAAATACAGTGACACACAGCCACAAACACTTAGTAATCAGAGATAGAACAGGGAGATGAATCTTTTAACCTATAATCTTTGCAAAGGGAAACTAAATCTTATGATTAAGAGTTCTGTCATATCTGTGCAGGTATCAGTGGAGGCTGTGTGTTTTCTTCTCAGCTGTCATAAGAAATTCATGCTGGTTTTAGACCTTAAATACGAGCAAAGGCATTGCAAACATGGGTCTAAGATAGAGCTTAAAAGATTTACTTGTTTATATGGTTAGTGCATAACTTCTGTGGATAGCTACATATATGTTGTGCAGAGGGGTATGTTGGTGCTAAGAATCTTACTCAGCATAAACAAAAGAGAAATCTTTTCCTTCTCTTCTCACTGGATTTTCAACCCTGCAACAGATTTGCTCCATTATTGTTACCTTCAGCAAATCATCACACCATGTCCACAGGAATAATGATTTTTGAGTAGGAGGGGTTTCCTTGGCTTAGGTCACCTTTCACAGAAGAGTAGCTGATCTCAAATAATAGCCATTACTACTGATGTATAAGAAAAGATGAAGGAAGGTAATTTCTGTATATAGCTATACCTTGTAAACTAACACTTCTGGTTACACAGGGGAGAGGGTGAAAAAGAAAACACAAAGTAGACAAGCTCTAGCTTTTCACCAGTTTTTTACTGACACCCAAAGTCCACGTTTAACACCACTGAAGCCATTTAGAGAACCTTCGCTAGCCTGGAGACCCTCCAGGAGCTTCCGTTTCCTGAGGAGACAAACTCTGGACACAACACAGACCTAGTTCCCTTGAACCTGAAGGAAGGGAGGCAGGGCCTATGCAGCATCTTGATCCACAAGTCCCAGCCCCAAAATGAGCAACGGAACTAGGTTGGATAAAAGACACACCACATTTCAAGGGGAAAAAAAGGGGGAAGGACAGGAGACAACAGAAGAAAGGTATTATCTTGGCCAATGAAGTTTCCAGGGATCTGCACAGACACTTGTACACTCTCTGGAAACTCTCCTTCTGGAATAAAATATTTAGAGCATTTGGTGTGCATTCAACAGCTCTGAACAAGTCTATTGAGTTTTTATTGCTTAACCTTCCCTCTTATTTTTTCAGCATTGGTGTTAGAATCCTGAAATATTCTGGAATTCAACAACTGAACATACATTCCCCGTACTAATCACTTGACAAGGGAGAAGGCTGACCAGGACCCAGCCGAGGCACTACATTCCACATAATTTGTTAGATAACAGAAGTATAAATCATCTTTATACATGCACAGTTTTTAACCACCATCCTTTGCCCAACACAACTCAGTGGTCAAGTCCCAAGAATAATTTTATGAGTCCTGTCATCTCCATTTTTTTTTCCAAGCATTCCCTCAAGTGATCTCGTAGTTCCATTGCTGCACCTCCCTTTGAGCTAGATTTCTGTATCTTTTACAATGCTATCTGCTATTCTTTAAGTTTTTACACACTTGATAATAAAGAGAAGAAAACATCATTGAAAATATACAAGAAGATTTTATCTTGCATCAACAGAACCATACAAGAATAACAAAAATACAGATCAAGATATGCTATAAAGCAATAAAATTACAAAACACCACAGACAATAGTTTTATGGGAAAGAAGGATGGGAAAAAATTCTTTTCCAGATTTCACACTATTTCCTTCCCCCACACACACCCAATTTGGGTGAGGTAGGAAGCAAGGCAGTTTTTTTTTGTTTCTTTTAATTTTGCCCTGAAACATACTTTAAGTAATTGCAAGTGAGTGACACCTAGTGATGAACACAAATCTGATCATCCTCTACTCTCCCACACAGAGAAGATAAGCCAGCAAGCACGGACAGGTAACTCAGGAGTGGGTGTTGAATCATGGGAACCTGACACTACTACGTTTCTCTCCCTTAAAAGCCAAACATCAAGTGAGCCAAGACCTAGAAACTTGGTGCACAGCTAAAGAAAAGAAGAAAGAAAAGGCTAATCTGTCCAAATAAAAGACTGTTAAAACAGATCCAAATTATGACCTGTAAATTCACATCTCCATTCTCTTTAAAACTAATCACCTCCCCCTAGAAACATCAAGTTTTCACAGAGATCTCAGTCTTAATTAAAAAAAAAAAAATATCCCAGAAGCAAACGGAAAGAATGCATTTCTCATCAAATACTAAAATATCAACAGTTGTCTTAGAGACCACTTAGTGATGTCTCTGGCATTACAACCGCTATCCTGTTGTAAGGATTTTATGAGCTTGTCAAAAGACTCTTATTTTGCTAGTAGTTCCAAAATTATTGCTCACAGAGCAGTTACTGGAAGTGAAGGGGAGGGGACGGGATCTAGTGTGATTTGTGGTAGGGTTACAGGAAGGAAAAGTATGCTACTATGCAAAGTAGCAACAACACAGTCCCCTGAAAGGGAAGTTGGAATAAAGAGACCAAGAGAACTGGTCTGACTTTTCAACACCATGACATGGGACAAACCTGTACACAGAAGGCTCATACTGAAGAATAGATTTCTTTACTTAATGCATTTTTAAAAGCAGACCAAAGCTCCAGGGCTAAGAGAGCAAAACACAAAATCCTGTAGGAAAGGGAAGTGATTAACCTTGTCGCTTTCACGCACTGTATGCCATTTCATCTATTTTTGTTATGAGCAGGATTTTTGTCACTGGGAACTCAGGAGTAGCTCCTGCTTTAAAGACACATAGTATATACCGTGATTAAAAGCCATCACAAAGACAGGAGAAAAAAAAAATAAAAGAGTTAAAAAAAATCAGTGGGCAGAGAAAAGGAAAATACTTGAACACACACTACAACTTATGGACCTTGTTCTGCTCAGTAAACCTATGGTCATCTCTTCTCTCTTCAGATTCATGCAAGGTCAGGCTCTTTTCTTTTTTTTTTTTTAATCCTTCCACAAATATTAAAGAAAATTCAAGAGCCCTGTAAAATTTAAAGCCCTGAAATCCCAACGTTTTCAGAAAACTAACGCAACAGAGCCACCTACCATGCAAAGGCAGGAGTGACAGGGCTCAGCCAGCAAGAGCCACCACTGAAACTTATTTGAATGAACTTGACCCAGGTTGGCAGCCAGCCAGCACCCTACGTCACCCCGTGACTTAACAGAACACAGTGTTCTTGGCACCCGCACAAAAATGTGTTGAAATCCATGCTGGAGAGAGAGAAAAAAAAAAGTCAGTGTATGTTTCAAATTAATAAAGGCAAGTAGTAATGAAAAGGTAATAAAACACAAAGGCAGCATTAGATATTTTTAAACGTATATGCTGCATTTTTTCCCCCGATTTATTCCTATCATTTGGTGTTCCCTCATGTACTAGAAGCTCAGCACAGTAGTAGTTCTCCCCAGGATGAGCCCTTCCCTGTCCAAATCCCATCCCACACGCTCTCCCTCTCACCTCTCCCCATGCCCTACCTGGAAAATTCCAGGGCAGCGCCGGGCCAGGCAGCGCGGGCAGAGAGCGGCTGCTGTGCCAGGGCTG
>NW_010326996.1:6563-6836 GCF_000700745.2 Antrostomus carolinensis | reverse complement strand
GCGGGGGCTGCCCCTGACTCACTTCCTCGCCCAGCCCTCCCTCGCACAGGGGCGACACGGCAGGCACCTATATGCAACACTTCTGTAGGGGATCATCAGTTACACAGTTATGTCATTCACAAATGGATTATGCTAAGGCTCTGTCATGAGATGAAAAGCAAACAAGTACAAGGAGGACAGGCAAAATGAACTTAATGAACCATGAACTCGATGTACTTCCTCCATATACCATATGGCTATTATCTCCTCTTTCCGCATTTCCTCCCTCCAGGA
>NW_010326996.1:0-6543 GCF_000700745.2 Antrostomus carolinensis | reverse complement strand
AAAGCCTAGTCTCAAGTCCTTTTTCCTCCTCTCTACTGTTGCCTCTTCTCTCTGATGTCCTGTCCTCCTCTCACATGAGGGATCAAGATGTTTGACACCCACAGCTGCAGGATCAAAACCAGCTCATACATACCTGCGGAGAGAGCTTTCCCTTGTCACTTAGTCAGGGCCCATACCTGCCACCTGCAAACCCCACCAGTGTTCTGAGGACGCAAGCCTCCAACAACACCTTCCAGACAGGCCATCAGCCATGATGACAGGAAGATTAATCCAGTTTCATCCTTATTACCTGCTCCACACACATATCTTCAGCCAAGCATGAAGTCCATGTGGTTAGAGAGATATACAGGAGATGGCAAGGCAAACGTGCTCCCTACCTGGACAGCCCACTGAAGCCGCTTCCACCATTTCAGTGCAAACCAGAAACGCTATATCAGTTAATAGCTGGTCCAGCACTCCACCACCCTTCATCCATCAGCTGAAAGAAGGCAACATTTTTGTCTAGTTACAGATTATAGAATGAGACACACAGCACATGCAGTTAGATGATCCACATCTCTGGCATCATCCTGATGCCAGTCCCTCCAGCATCAGGAGTCTGTGCTATATGTGAAAGTTACACTGATTATTTTTCACCTTGACTATTATAAACTGCAATCTACTATTACAACTATAGAAATAAACTATCTGCTAACCAAAGAGACAATAAAGCCTGCAGAGGAAGCAATTAGGCCCTTTTAGTAGTCCCTGTTTAGTATCACAGAAAATCCTTTCAAAAGTCCTTTTCCTCCAAGCATAACCCTGCTTATGTCTTTCAAATTAAAACAGTATTAGCTCCAATACTGTAACAGTGGGGAAAATAAGTCTCCTTTAACATCCCAAAGATGAAAAAAACAATGAGAAAGACGTCATGTGTTTGATGTTTTGTGGATATTTTTTTTGATTGTCAAAATGACATTTTCTGAGTAATTACAGCCGAAAGTAAAAAAAAAAAATATAGAGATATAGAAAATATAGTTCTTACACTGTTTTCTTTTGCCTCTCTGTGGATACACCAAGGAAATATTTACATATGGAAAAAAACCCCCACAAGTGTTGATCAGGCCGAAGTAGAGAATGGGACTACTTGAAGAATGAATAGTTTAAAAGCTCTCTATAAACGATTAACAATGATTTGAAAGAACCAAGTGTAAGTGAAAATTTTTACAGAGCAAGAGAAACAACAGTGGAGATGATAATTCCTAATCTCTTCTTTCTATAGTCAGGCTTGAGATCAAGGAGAGCACCTAAATAAGTAGCAGAGATAAAGTTAATTCAGAGTTAGTTAAATTACAGGAAGGAAATGCATTCAAACAAGAAATACGAAGATTGCTGATGACACAGATGACAGGGGATACACATTGAGACACATAAGTTTCCAATGACATGCCTTGACTTGATAGGTTATCTTTAAAAACTCCTATGGAAGGAGCAGTTCAGAATTCTTAACAAAGACGCACTGGCATTCACACCATATGCATTCCAATGCCAAAGCAGTTACCTGCCCACCCCCCTCTAAGCACAGGCAGAAATACTCCTGCAGCAGAGATGGGGGGAAGATTTTCACAGAAGAGGGAAGCTCTTCAGTAGTCTCGTGTTTACAAAGGAGTTTACTGGGTTGTCAAGGAGAAAAAAAAAACAACACAGTGATCCCCTTCCAACATGCTTTGAATACACGCAATTAAATTTGTCACAAAATTACAGATGAGTTCCCTGCCAAAGTTTGAGTGCCTGCCCCAGTACCCTCGCCTCTCTCCTAATTGGGCTTGGCAAGGAGCACCAAGATACTGTTAAGTCTGAAAGTTTGCTCGAGAACCAGATCCACAGGTTAGAGAAGTTTTGTTGAGCCACTCCCAGCTGGCTAGTGGGCAAACCATAGGGAGACTGCCAGAGCCTCCAAGGAGGGCAAAGTTGAGGGCAGGATGTGACACACTTACCGCAATCAGGCAGGCTGCTTGTCTTCCTAACACCCCGCGTGGCTCACAGCCTCCAAGCAAATGCACAGGAACATTCACTCAAATAGGGCCAGATGGATTTTTTTTTTTAATTGTTAAAGTATGTCCTCAATAAGATCGTTTGTTCTTACCTCCCTGTGAATGGGATGTTTATAAAAAAAAAAAAAAAAGTTGAGATCTCTTACAATTAAAAGAGCAACGAATCCTCATATTTTGTAGCTGAGCACAAACGCCAGCAAGGCCTGTGCTTCATTGCCCTTCTCCTAAACCACCTCATCTCCCTGGAACATGAAGTATTTCAGTTTGTTAAGTCCTGGAATATTTTCATTTGTGGTTTAGGGAACCTCAAGTGATTGGATACAATTAGCTGCATCAGGACCAAAACCAGAGCAACAAATCCCCTGACTTTAGTGCATACTGTTTGAATTAAAACTTTCAATTACAGCACATTATGTTTTTATTTAACATACAAAAGACAACTCCACCTATCCACCAATAATTTTAGTGGTAAAGCCTCATTTTCAAAGCACAGTTGAATCCTGAGCCATAAATGCATCTCTAACCATCTTCAGCTATATACATATGAAAGCAACCACAACAGCACACAACTACAGGTAGTTACATACCTGTCAGGTTGGGGAAAAAAAAAATCTGGGTGAGAGGAACATTTTTATTTTCTTAGATACAACACCATTGGTCAATTTAAAAGCAGGAAGATTATACCAGATGGGTCACCCTCCTTAAAAACAAGTGTAAACAAGACTCAGATACTGAAGATGAACAGCAATTCTTTGTAGCTCCGTTAACATGTCAAGTTATTAATTTAGAGTTGGGTCATTTGCTAACAAAGCAAAGAGCACTTACTGGACATGTCAATAATGTTGCAGAACCTGACAATCTAACATATTTGCCTACTTTCTCCTCCCCCATTTTCAAACATAGTTAAAATACCCACTTGGAGGGTCAGAGAAAAGAATCTAGGACAGATCCATAAGAAGAGTCAGTCATAAGTGCAGAAGCAATGTAGAGACATGACCAGAGGAGCAGGAAGTGCAATAGCACGAGAGATACAATCACATCCATAGGGGAGTAAAACCGGGATAACACTAGAATTAGGTTAGTGTTGAATATTCCAGAAGCTCAAATGCAAAGTTAAAGCATTTCAAGTCTATTGCTGTTTTATAACACCTGATCTGTCACACTTTGGTCTGGAAATGACTTATTACCAGATGAAGAGCACAGAAAATAACTGAAAGGAAAAAATGCCTAGCTACCTATGGGGCAACATAACAGGATTTACATGATCTGTGGTTACAACAAACGCAGACAAAGGCAGACAAATTGCACCTGACTATGCATACAAAACTCAAGACCTTTCCATTAATTAAATATAAGTTATTACTGTTTGCAGTGAAGGAGATGTTCATTGCCAGCTAATATGGGAACATACTTCTTGATACTTGTTTTTATTTTTACCAATTCCAGCTTAGGGTTTGGGGGAGGTGTGTGTTTGGTTTTTTGTTGGGTTTTTTTGTAGTTGTTGTTGGGTTTTTTCCAAAAGCTAGTGCCAATTGACGTATTTTTCTGAAAACAAATGCACACACTTGTAGTACTGACCACATTTTAACCACAGTAACAATGTCATACAACCCATTAAGCTTCTGGATTCTACAGTTGCACAACGTTAACACAGATATGTACTCACATCTTATTTAAATAAAATGTAGAGTCTGTTTCTTCAGTCTTAATTTCATTTTCACATTTTGTTAATTTCTTTATATTCATAATGATCACCTTCTTCACTTTAGTTCTATGCTTTCATTTCATTATGTGCTCTTTTGCCTTAGTTTGTCTTCTGTGTGGTTTTTAAGAGTTTTAGCAAGTACTGATTTTCCACAGTACAATTTCCTCTCTTTACAACACTACATAGTTAAGTTCATAAAGCCAAACAAAAGAATTCCTTTCTTTTTCCAGCATTGTTTGTTTACATTTCTATGCATGCAATTAATATAGTTTTATCTAGCTAAAATTAAAGTATTATTCTTTGTAAAAACTGAACATACTGGGACTAATGCCTGCCAGAGAGATTAAGGCACCAGGTAAGAAGTTTCAGCTTCACTAAATAGAAGCAACCGATCAGATTCACTCTGCATTTTAGATGTAAACAGCAAACGAGAACTTCCTTTTGCTTTAATCCCATAAACACTGGCATAATGCCACATAAGATAACATGCTAACCAGACTCTGGAAGCTGAGGACTTAAATACAAAATACAGCAGCAATTAAAAATTGTGGAGATCAAGGAAACAAAGTAAGAACACCAAGAACGAGTCAGGCCAGAGACTTGCCAAACTCAGCATCCTACCTGGGACAGTGGCCTGTATGAGATGCATAAAGCAAAGAGGTACAAAGCAAAGGAATACTTCTTCCCTGATATACTCCTCCACAGTGATGACTTCCAACTCTAGAACTTCCCAAAGGAGCATCATTTGACTTATTAGCTTAATAGATTTTTTCCCCCATAAAAAAACCTGTCCAATCACTTTTAAACTGAACTCTGCAGAAGTCTGGTAATATTGTACAACTTCTTAATATTTTTAATGTCAGCAAAGAAAGTAATTGGGAGAGACCACAGTCACCAGCCATAGGTTTCCAATCCAGTCACTGTGGTTTGTTATTGCTCCAACACCTAAAGAAGCCTCAGAAAAGTTAAGAAGTGTTATGCTGAGATCTGTACCAAAAAAAAAATGCAAAAAGAAGTGGTGACCTTTGTTCAATGACTTTGTGCCAGCTAAAGAGCCTAAGCTATGAAGTGCATTTTCAAAAAGTCACTGTGCTGGAGGAAAAAAAATACACTGAAAGATACTTTTCTTGCAGATAAACCCTACAATACTACCAGTACTTGGGGATCTCCTTCAGAACATTTCATTCATTCATTCCAGTTCAGGAAAACATATAAGCTACATTATAATCTTCTTTCTTCTTTGTAAAACTGGAGCGCACTACTGCTATACAAGCTGATGGAGAATTTTTACAATCTACTGGCTGCAAATCTCAAAAATTAAATCCATTTGCTGTTCTTCCATTTAAAATATGCATGGTAACAGAGCAAGAGAAATTAGCATTCAGTGGTCTCTTAAATCATCCCTCCCTGCTCAAAATGTGAAACTAAACCACCACATATTATATCACCAGTAGTCTTACTTTTTCAGCTCTGTGATGATGACAAGGACCATGACTGTGTCGAAGCTGAATGATTATTGTCTACATTACTATTTCTGACTCTTCAGAATGTCTGGAACATGCAAGACATAGAAAGCTTCCACCACCACTTTCCAAAACACTTACAAAATTGATGGCAATTAAGTAACAGCTGAGTAGCATTAAAAAAACCATGAAATTTGCATGTAAAGAATTTAAAAAGTTTTTCTTCTTCACAACCAAATTTTTCAAGTCATGATCCACAAGCAACTGCTTCATTAAACATGCAGAAATGCCAACCTGAGAATGCTCAAGGTAGCTGCGAAGTGATACATACAACAAAAAATACGTGGAGTACCTTATTATTATAAAGCACAACTTTTTGGTTTTCTTCCTTTAAATCTCACTGTCATTCCTGTCTTCAAAAAGTGACTTACACTGCAGAAGTGTGGCACAGAAGTTACATTCCTTCCCAATACCATGTAAATTCATGTTCTAATTTTCCTTTCCATTATTTCTCCAATTATTTCTTAATGAATTGTGTTATGATGATGTTAACTAACTTAAATATTTATAAATACTCAGCATCCAATTATTTCTTCCACTTAGCTCCCAACACAATGAATGTGCTACGATGATGTTAACCAACTTAAATATTTATAAATACTCAGCATCCACAATGGGAACTGAGGCAATATGTGCAATATTTTTCACTTAGACTCATACACAAAAGTGATGAATCAACTCAGCATCTCCATTATCAAGAGAAGTTATGCATTCACCTCTTTTGGTAAATATGTTAAAAAAAAAATTAAGAAATCAAAACAGATACTTTCCCAGACCTAGTTTCTCCTCTGAGCTCATTAGATTTAAGAAGCCATCAATAGGTACAGGAACCATTTATCTAAAATGGTAAAGCCATGTAAGAAAGTAATTCTCTGCCTTGTTCTGATGACCACTTAACTACTTTTTTCCCTCCACAACTGCTGCGGTTACTGTTAAGTTTTTAAAAATAAAATGTTCTCACAGAAAAGAAAAGCAACCACAGAATCTTTAAATTGTAAGTAATGTAAGCCACAAGTAAAAGCTAACATAAAACCTAGCTCTACTCTTTGTATGGGGGAAAAAATGTGGAAAATCTAAAGCTTAGAAAGTAGATGAGAATAATCACCCTCCTGCATTTTTTTTCAGATTTGTTTCTTGTAAATACATTGATTTTGTTGTTGTTTGAGCTCACAACCTTATAATCTGCTGTCTGGCTCATTGCTTTTTAGGCCTACAAGAGCGGCAATTATGTCCTTGTCTTCAGTTTGTACTAATATAGAGTGCATTGTCAGCAAGTTTGCTG
>NW_010326995.1:1818-77457 GCF_000700745.2 Antrostomus carolinensis | reverse complement strand
TCTGAGGCACACGCAGCAGCCCAGGAACCACGTAGACAGCCTTTAGTACACGCGCTTGTACAACACTAACGCTGTACAGCCCCGTGCAGCTGTACGCAAAGTTGCTTTCGCCCAAAGGTACGAAACGAAACAAAGCACATGAAAGGAAGGAAGCAGCATCAGTGCTCTGCAGCCAGGAGATCGGCGGGGGTTTTCGGGGAAAGCGGACCTGGGGCTTCCGCGGTGCTGCGCAGGAGGGCTGTGGTAGGGCCAGCCAGAGCTTCCAGTTTAGGAGACTCACCACCCTCCTTTTGCTCGTTCCCTTTGCCGCGATCAAAGAGCATAAAGCAACAAAATGCCTTCTACTGAGCAAAAGACAAACAAAGAAATGCAACCATCCAAAACCCAAGCCAAAGTGCATCTGGCTTGGGATGAATACTGGACCACGTTAGCTGGGAGTGAGGATTTTTTAGAAAGCCAGGCTCCAGTCAAAAATGGACCCTGTCATTCGGAGCCTGAATATGAAAACAGCTTGCAAAACATTTTTTCAGGCTTCTAACAAAAGAGTTCATCCTTCTTTTGCTCTGGTATCTAGGCTACATTGTGCAGGCTCATGCGTATCACTGGTTTTATTCACATGAGTAATTCCATTTGAATTTGGAGCGACAACGTGTATGTGTAAAGTTACTCATATGCTTTCTGTCTCCTTTATATATTGAAATTATGTGGGTTTGTATTTTTTCCATTTGCTGGTGCAGCCCAGTAACTATTGGCATCAAGGTTATTGTGAACTACCACGGTTATTATTACTGTTTGCCCGCCTGACACCTTTGTTTTCCTTGCCAGACTGAAATCCAGCTATTCCTCTCTAGGCAATCTATTCCAGCTATGCAATTGTATCATCAGTTTTTATGCAACCTTTTTTTTTTTCTTCACCTGACTGTGTAAATTCATCTTCCCTACAAAAGAGCCTTTTTATTCTCAGTTTTTCCTCCAGTCATTACTGACAGTCTTTCCATTTGTGCCATCTGATTCTTTCTCACGCAAGTCTCTCATGACTTCTCCCATACTGTATAATCTAAATTCATACTGATTCTAACATGATATCTGGATGTTTTAATATTTGCCAGCTGGAACATTTTTTTATTCTCATTGCCAAATGCCCTTTCTTTCCTCCCTCAGATTTCTTCAAGCTACAGCTTCTGCTGTTCTCATAACCTTGTATATCTTCTCTACCCCGTTGCTCCATGTTCATCTAAGGGCAAAATGTCTTGGAGACAAGAAAAAGACATTGTCTTTCTTCCATAAAGTGTGGCATTAAATTGTACGTGTCGCTGAGTGTTTTACTAGATGTTCCTTTTCCTCTGTCAGGGAGTATAAAGAACAAATAAGTAAAATTAGGTGCATACTTTTTTTTTAATGGAAGATAGCAGCTTTTCACTGATATATTCTCAGCTGTCAAGTATATACTATAGTACTCTAATTTGTGCCTGAGGAGAGTAGGCAGACTGGGCAGCCACTGACTCCTTTGTCAAACAGAGTCTTTCTTCCTAACCTAGAACATTTTGTGAATCAGTGCTAGTAGAGTCTCCCTTAGGAAATAAAGTATTTTGAAGTTGCTTCAGCAGCAGGTCACAAGCTGTCAAGAAGATGCATTCAGTCACACTTAAGTACAGATTTATTACATTGAATCTCCGGGGCATCTACCTACTGTATCTTGAAAGAATCCAACTAGTAAGTTTCTGTGAAATCCCAAACTGATGCCTTCTAGCAACACTGAAAACTGCTGTTCCAGGGGGAAGGGGTGATGACCCATGTATTGGAATGACCCGTTTCCAGTGGTGACAGGACAAATTACTTCCAAGGAAAGGGTAAAAGGCCAAATACATCTTAGTCTGCCCTGTGAACATGGCAGGAGTTTCTCATTTCTCTGAGAACCAGGAACTGTATTTCCTCCCTCTGCCATATCTAGAACTTGAAAAAATTACCTGTTTGTCTCAGCTGACGTCCAGAGGGCCATCTTGCTGCAGTGAGACTTCACAGTCAGGGCATCTATTCCAGTTATACTGTAAGACCATAACAGAGACAGAGCTCTCGACACACCTAGGGATGGAGTCACCAACAAGACCCTAAATAAAATTTGAAAAGCATATTAGATTTCTGAAGTAAATATTCTGTTAAGGACCAAAAATAAATTAAACCCATACACACATTGATTATCAGACTAAACTTTTGATCAGGCATGGCTGGTGCACTGGATTTGTATGTCCATAACATGCTGTACTTGTGCCACCTACAGATGTGTATTTTGGGAAGCTCTTTCTCAGAAACTTCATTCACAATTGGGTTGCAGTCAAATGTTTGATTGCAGTGCTGTAAATCATAATTAACAGATTACCTGGGGAGATCTACTACTCAAAACTAGATATTATAATTTTTTATTTATAAAAAAGCCCTGTTCTTCTTTAAAAAATCCCAAACTAAAAAAACCAAAACAAACAAAAACCCCAAACAAAACTCCAAACTGAAATTTTAATTCACTAAGGAAAAAAAGACATGAAAGTAAGGCAGTATAGATTTGTTCGTTTGTACCATAAGACTTATTTCAATACAGTGGCAAAGGTGATTTCCTGATTCTTATACTAGAGGTGGATATGAAGAAGTAACAATCCCAGAGATAAGTACTGAATGACCTTTTTCCAGATACCACCCTTTCCACCATATTTGGGACAAAGATTAAATATTTACTGTATTACTCCAAACCAAGTTGTATTTGTTTACTTAGAAATGAGAAATATACCTAGCACATAGAATATACAACTGGTTATATTTATACTTCTTTATTTAATATATTCTTATATTTATTAGTACTTAAGAACTCACTTTGTAATAGAGATGGAGTAGTGCTACACAGTAGTGAACATGAAGGATTTCTTTTCTGGGTGAAAGCTTCTAGAAAAAACCCAAAAGAGGATATACTAATAATGTAAATTTGCAAAATTTAATTTAGTAATTATAAGCAAAGCAAACATATAAATTTATTCTGAAATGTCATAATTAGATCTTTAATATGAATGTGATCTGAATTAAAGAAATGCAATAACTTACCTGCAAAGCTCCAGAAACAGGCAGACAAGGAGAGACTCGTGCTGCTCTCATCTGTGTTGCAGAAGAGGTGCCAACGCACTCAATGGTCTAGGACTATGCACTCCAGAAGTAGCAGTTACACGTATAGGTTTGCAGTATATAGAAACTGTAATTATATATGAGAGTTACCTCATTTGAAATACCTGTTCACTACAGAAAGCTTTCTGAAGCACTGAAATATAACAGTGATCATATTTAAGAATACTACCCTAAAACTGTTTAAAATGCAAATAGGAGTTATTTAACATAAAAGCCTTTCATATTTCCTGTAAATTTTCCTTATGTCTGCTCTAAGCTTTCTAAAGACGACAGACGTGTTACTGTTTTACTTGAAAGTACCTGTCATTTTTCTGAATCCTGAAATAGGGGTGGAGCTGTGTCCCCTGCTTTGATTTGTCATTTTATAAATCCTTTTTCTGTCCTTCAGCTTCCCCCTGTAAGAACAAGCACCATTTTCCATCTCCTTCCCTTTGTCTTCATTTGTAAACTCAGTCATGTAGTAACTGCACGTTTTACAACACGTAGCAAGACAAGGCCCTTATTTCAATTCAGAATTCTAATAACGCAGAAATATTAGACATACTCTATATTCCCAAAGCCATTCTGGACTTTCACATTGAAATTCTGAAGCTGAGCATCTCTGAAAATTAATTTCTGTATTTTGAAAACGAACAAACAAAAAACCCCCACTCTAGAAACAGTTCATAATAACTTGAATTTAGGAAATATTAAAATAGCAAACCTGAGGATACTAAAAATCTATCATACATAGTAAAGCATTGCAAGTAAATGTGATAAACTGAAAAAAAGGCCTGCCCTCTGAACTGTTCTAAACAAAGTGGTTTTGTTTTTAAAAACCCTAATAATTAATAACTGCTTTGCAAGTCTTCAGTCAAAAGTTTTTTCCATACTCATGCAGGCAGTCCTGTTGGAACACACATTACAATAAAACCACCCCCAAAGCAAAGGTTTGTAAGACAAGTAGAATCAGGAAGATCTGCTGTTATTTTTGAAGATCAGTAAAACATCAAGTTGCCTAATAAGAAAATACAGTGTTCTGCACATAAAGGTTCAAGGGTTGAGCTCAGAAAACTGAGTCATTAACAGAACAAAGAAACAAAAAAAAGATTTCCTACTTTTTACTCCCAATATGAGTGGTTTAATATCTTTATGTTTCAAAAGGCTCAGTCCTTTTTAATGTGAAACTTTTCTGAGTATATTGAAAGCAGATGGAAATGAATCAGGGGACCGAGGCAGAAAAAAAGCTTTAATGAAGATCTATTTAAGTAATACTTCAAATAAATAAATCATTTGTCTGAGAAACCACATCTAATAGAAATATAAATAATTATATAATGAACATATAAACTACATTTCCTGAAGTAATTCTTGTCTTTCTACATTTCCTGCATTATTTGTATTATGGAACAGTAGTGTGGTGCCATTAATTGATAAGCACTTTGTGCTATAGTTACCACACTAATTGTGGCTCTTTAGGCCCTCATCTCACAACTCCTCCAGCCCTTTAACAATTGGGATTGATTGCACAGGAGCTGTTTTTAGAATGAAATGGCAGCAGAGTTTGGAGAGCAGCAGCCATTTCTGTGTCTGCTACAGCTGGTTTGGAGGAAAAAAAAAAAAGTTGGATAAAAATGTTCCGAGTTGGTTTTTTGGGTATTTTTTTTTTGAAATTCTGCTGAAGTTAGAGCTTCCTATTGGATAATTGTTCTTGCTTGTACCAAATTGAAGATGATGTCAGTGTTTCATGACACAGAGGATATTACTCAGTGACATTGTTCTCAGAAGAGTAGCAGTTTTTTCTTTGGAAAAACTCCCTTTAGTGAATCTGGTGAGGCAATCTAGGAGTCAAGTTTATACTGTAAAATACCAGTGATGCAAGGCAACATTCAAGATTGCAGGATTGACTTTTAAGGTGTTTGGGTTTTTTTTTCCCCCCAACTCTGAAATGAAGTAGTTTGTTAACTAATCTGTTTAAGTGATTGTAGGTCTGCCTCCAAGAGTGCTCTATGCTGAGAGAGTAAATGGCCCTGATCCACAAGGGTCAGTTGATGCTCAGAAGGTGTGACTGGGAGGAGACACCCATTCAGTTAATCCCAGATTGGCCTTTTGTTCTCCCATCCTGCTCGCCTGCCTTCCACAGGGTTCAGCTGGGGTAGATAAACAAGTGGACAGGATTTTGTTGCTAATCTACTATATGAAATCAGAGCTGTCTTCTCGGAATGTTTGCATAATAGGAGGCAAGGTTTGTAGGAAGAATAACAAACAGAAATATGTAGGAAGAGAAAAAAAAAACAGTTTTATGGCTGGGGAAAAAAAATCAAGGGTAGAAGCTTATTGTACCTTTGTAAAGTATTAATAGCAGAGACCTATCACCCTTTTCACATTAAATTATATCAATAGTAGTAATACCTTGTCACTCTCACATGACACTGCATCAGCAAATTTGAAGTGTTTTACTAAGGAGTTGTCTTTGTCCCCATTTAGCTGAGGAAGTAAATAGATCAATTGGCCACGGTTACACTTTGGCAGAGTTAGGGAGAGAATCCATGTTTCATGACTTCAGCTGCTTTTCCATTTTCAATAGCATGCCATAAAGTATTAAGGACTTACACACCCATAATGCATCCCTACTTCCTAGCTGCTAATTCCCCTGGAAAAGAGAAATGCACACCTTTGTAAATGCTGCTAATCTTGTATTCTTTCAGAAAACACATAAAAAGAATATACTTCTGTTTTCTATAGTAATAGTTTACAATACTTAGTTTGCATAAAAAAAGATTTAGCACAATTGGAATAGCTAGTCACTATTACTTAGCGTGTTTATGGACTTACAAACTGGTTTTACAGAAATCTTTTATAGTATTTTTTTTTTCTTTTGTAGTTAACTGCTCATTCATCACTGAATCCAAGGGAACATTGGGTTTTCCTTTTTATAACACAGAAACTTTTGATACCAATCTAGATACTTTGTAGTCTCTCTGTACATACGCCCTTCTCCTGTCATGAGATATGAACAGAGCTTATCTTGACCTTTGCTGGTATGTATATATGGCTAAATAGAGTTTTACACAATGCACTTTAAGGCACAGTTCATATGTCTCAAGTTATATGGTGGCAATGCATATAGTGAAAATATCTGCATGTAGACCTGAGGGAGAAGCTTTCATTTTATCTAAACTGGTCATTGCTGTATTTCTAAGTAACTGTTCTGGCTCAAAGTTTTAATTACCATTTGTAAGAATAAAACATTCATGTCAAACTTTACCTGAAAGTGGTTTCTGATCTGACAGCAGCATTGCTGCTTTTATGCAGCATCCCTGTAAATTAACCTGGGAAACCCAAACTTTTAATCTAAGCCACCTCTTCAAAGAAGACAGCCTTTGAGAACTGCACCGCGGCTTCTTTGAGAAATGTACCGACAGACTGTTCCCTCTCCATTTCCATCCTAGGTCCTCAATGCGGCTGAAATCTGGCTTTCACTGAAACAGTCTTGGAATGGAGAGTCTTTGTCACCTCGTTTGGTGATGGGTCACCTCAGAGGCGTTACCAACACACATCCCAGAATTTGCCCTAATGCCAGTTTATTTATTTTTTTAGTGCTTCATAATAATCCACTTCAAAATCCTGGCCATTATATATTTTAAAGAGGATTAATAGAGGCGTGTTGTTCCCGGTACTCCTGTCTTCACAGAACACAGTGACATCTTGTGGCAAATGAAAGGATTGTCTGTTTTGGGGGGTTTTTTTTCAGATGCATCCAAATTTCAGCTGGTTTAGAGATGGAAGTCTAAATAAATTCTGGACAACTGCTAATGCATTACTCTTATCTGTAACAGTAACTCTTTCACAGTTTTGTTTTAAGTACAGGTTTGTTTTAAGTAATTTTTCGTAGTGAAAAAAGACGAAGCCTTGGTTTCCAGCATATTGCAAATGTGGAGTATTGCATTTTATCACTTCAGCTCGCCAACATCCTTTGGAAAACGTCCAGCTCCAGGAATGTTCCTGTCCCAGTCTCGCTGATATAAGACTCTGAGAGTCAGCACTGAAAACGCTTTACTTAAGTTAGTGTGTTATCACAGATGGCCAAAATTGTGAGATTGCTTTGAAAAGAAAACACAGTAACTTTTCATCGCAAGGCAGAGAATTTTCTTTTTTTCTATCTTAATTTTTTCCCATCTTTTTAAATTGAAACTTTTTTTTTCTTTCTGCAGATCAGAGTTTGAGTCCTGTCCCTGATGTTTTGGGGCCCTCCCCTGACACGGCTGTCCTTTGCAGTTGATACTTGGATACAGTCCTGGTTATCAGCATGAAAGGAAAAACTGCACCCTGTGACTGGAAATCTGCACCCCAAAAGAAGCCCTCTCCCTGCGATCGATACAAACACGCTTGTGTCATTTGCAGAGGATTTGTTTATCTCTATGGAGGGCGGAACACCACCAGTCTTAGGGATTTTTGGCGATACAATATAGGTAAGTTTGCCCCTTCACCTGTATGTCTGGATTAAAGAGATTCTACATCCAGCCATCATGAAATTGGGGATACTCAATAGTTAACAGATTATCCCCAGTTAAAGTGTCTCCATTAAAATGATGGATAAACTGCATTTTGTTCATTGGACAAATGGTGTGTGTTTGTTTCTGTTGCAGGTGTCCCAGAAAGTTTAGATTTCAGTTCAGTTCCATTTGTTTTTTTAAACCAGAAATACTGAGTCATTTAAAATATCCTACTTCTAGCAAGGGATATCAAAGACTTCATAGACATTTTAATGTAGGAATAGTTTATGCATGTAAAAGTGCTCAAAGGGAACATATGGATACAATACCTTGGAAGATTGTATTAATGATGCACTATCAAATATGACACTTTGCATTTTTTGACTTAATGTAGGGTGTTCCCTGTTTAATTGTTGTTACTGGAATAAAACAGAATTGTGCTGGGCTTCATGCTCATAGAATAGTTGGGTTTTGATGTAGGTAACAGTACAGCATTAAAATAAAAGCAGTAACAAGATTAATTTCTATTATATTTAAGTTAGCTAAACAGAAAAATGCAGAGGAAGTGCCTCAGTCTTCCAAACTAACAGAGAGGAAAGATGACAAAATGCTTCATTTCCCCCCCTTGACTCTGGCAGTGCAGGCAAATCAAAGCTGATCTTTTCACCTTTCCCTAATGTTTATGTGTTGAGTGTGCCACTGCCTTAACTTCAACTTTGTTTTATAGTGAAAAATGAATGGGAAATGCTGGATTGCTCAAGAGATGGTCCAGGAGAACTGGAAGAACATTCAATGGTGGCTTATAAGGTAGTAGATCAAGATTTATATTGTCTGTATTCTAGCATTTTATTTCCTATTATACAATGCAATAAAATGCCGTAGATTATTATGTACTGAAATCCTATACCCAGAAAATACTTTTATGTCAGTGCCATTCTGGATGTAGCTGTACCAATGCTTTGGAACCTGTCTGAATAAAGTGCCTAGTTTAGCTTTGCAGCAGTGTGCATCTCCCTGATTGCCCCAGTCAGTGCTGAGTACATAATAGTAATACAAAATAAAGACCTTGGCAGCACATTCTTTGACTTAGTTGTATAGTTGTAACAGTTGCTCTGAATTCATTTGCATGATAAACTACAGCATAAAAACATTCACTGAAAAATTTGCACAGAAGAGGGATGGGGGAGTGCAGGCAAATAAGAATTACAGCTTCGCCTGTGAGGTGAAAACAGCATTTAGGATATTGGGAGCTGCAATGCAATTAAATCTTTCTACAAACATGCATAATTTAAAATTACCTGAGCAATGCCTCAGAGAGCTCCAGATCTGCATCCCTCAAGCTGTCCCAGATTGAGGAGGAAGTGAGTGGTTCTGGAATGCTGTCCCCATTAAATAGCACAACGTTCATCAGGGTTTCCTATTGGGAGAGGATAAAGACATGATTAAAAGTTGGTGGCTTTTTGTGATTGCCTCTTCAGTTGTTAATAGATCATCATATGCATCATTGTTATTTTGGTGATGGCAGCCTTTTCATTTAAGAATTGTTTTAAAAATTATTTTTATGCTGTATACCTACTTGTAAGTGACAAATATTTTTGCATTTTGCAGGGCACTCTGTATATTTTTGGTGGGATGGTGGATTCTGCTTTCACACAAGCAAAAACTCCTCTCTGGATATATGACATTGGTATGATACACAATAGCTAATCTCTTCCATGGGACATTGGAAGTCCATAGGTACTAATAAATAGTAAGACACAAACTGTTTTCTGCTGCTTGTAACATAGCCTTCCCTGGGCTTTACAAGAAGTAATGTGTGTAAAACTGTGTGCATATTTTCACCCTAAAACTAGGCTGTTAAGCTATCAGAGAGTCAGCTCTTACTTTAATTAGAAAGTATTTTATGGGAAAGTTTTATGTATTTTAAGGTCTCAGAATTTCCATTTTCCCCCCCACAGTTTACTATTTCATCATAAAACTCAATAATTATTGCATTAAAGTTTTTTTCCTTATATTACATAATTTTTTTAAAGCCAAGCTCTTTGTTTTATTATGGAAGAAAGTAGATCAGTAAAGTATATCTCATTTTTTATTTTTACTGAAGAAATACATAAGCTGGCAACAGCAATGATGGAACAGGAAAAAAACAAGTGTAATTAAATAAGAAGGTGGGAACTTAGCATCAGCATTTCATAACACAGGGGTTTTTTTTCTAAGAACAAACATTTGGGATCTGTTAAATGCGTATTCTAATAAAAGCAGCGTGACATTTGAATTTAATAGTGATGTCGTACATTAGATATTCTGCCTTTGGAAATACTGTGTGTAGTAATGGCTGCTTATTTTGATGTCAGATGGAGGAGAGATTGACTTCTTTTTGAGATAGTAAATCCTGCAGCAAGACCAGGATTTATGTTTCATAGCCTCTTGCTACTTCACTATGTAACCTCAAGTCAATGGGGTTTCTTTTTAACGCTTTATTTTCCACCATATGTCTGAAATACCTGCTGAAAGAACAGAGATCTCTTTTACATATATATCTATGAGAATATATTTCTTAGGAGAAAGCATCTTATTACTGACAGTACTTATCAGTGAAAACTGGGAATGAGTTAGTAAAAATTTGTTGCATGTTTATTTATTTTTTTTTTTATGGTCATTATTTAAAATCTTTCCTGGCAAGTACAGCTTTTGCTAATGTAAGCTTGCATGACTTTCTCATTCTACCTCTGATGCTGGGTATCTGATATTTCTGCTCCTTCACCGTGATCACAGCTCAGTGATTTTTAAACTGTTATTGAAGGACTACTTTTAAGGGATCTGTGAAAAGGAACAAGAAAAATAAGGCTATTGTCATAAGGTTTACATAATAAATAGAAGGAGCCATACATCTGTCAGTAAATCTGGGGATTCTCAAGTTCAGAAAATGCTGAAAATCACAGATTATTTCTGCATTGTAAAATTTAGCCTTAGGAAACAGGAAATATGGCGTGGTATCTCTATGATTTGATATCAGATAAGGATACAGGAAAACTATTTAAAGTATGTAATTTGAAAAATTAATGTTGGAGGAGTGTCCTCTTGTGGTCTGGGATATAAACTGCGCTTTATTAAAACAATCCCCTAGATTCTGCAAGATGGACAGAGTGCTGTAACGTACCAGCAGAGACTGAGGTAAGGAGCCAGGAAGTGGTGAATGTGTGAATCAAATGCCTGTTGCTTTGTTGATTAAACAGATTGCTTTGAAATATGTTCCCCCAAACAGTTCCAATCTTATCTTTTCAGAGACATGTGGCTATACTTTATTTCTTTGCACTTCCAATAACTAAGGCTTTTTCCTTCTTTAAAAGTGTTTAAAAATACTACTCTCAAATTTTAAGTCCTATATAAGAAGTCCTCTCCTCTACTACTACTTCTGTTTTTCTGAAATCCTTATCAGTAAAACTAATTTTAAATGGAATATTGCAGCCATACATGAAGTCTGTGCTTTAAAAAGTAGGGTTGTGAACATAGATTGGCAGTCACACTAATAAATTTTAAAATGTGAAATGCTGCAGCATTTTTTATTTCTTCACTCTGAGACATGGACTCACCAAGATATTGCCACTTCTAAACGAGCCCTCAGTGGAAGCATTTATGTCTTGGTCTTATGAGATTGGTTTTATATCGCTACATGTAAAGAATGACTCATTTTTTGCTATTGCAACTTCATCCTCACAATGTCACAACACTATGAAATTGCACAAAAAATGGTTAAGATGTGACACAGTTACACCTCTGGTTACCTGTGTTTGGTGGAGAAGTCAAGAGAAAGTTTGGGCCTGCAGGGTCATTTTGGGGAGAAGGGGAGGTGTTATATGGTTGATGAAATTTTGTTTCTGTACAACAAATATGATGGAATTATGTATCAACTCCTTCTTACATATAGGAGTAACTGGTTGGTTGTAACTAACCTAACCTGAATATGGTGAACATGCCCTCTCTGCCCCCCCCCCAAAAAAAAAAAAGAGGCTGTTGGAGAAGAAACAATCGAAGAACAAAAGAACAGAACCAAACACTTGCCTTGTATTTTGTTTTGGCTTTAGCTGGGCCTGCACAGGGTTGGGTCCATGAGTCTCAGCAGTTTTTTGTCTCATTATTAACCTGTTCCAGAGCTCAGCGCCCACTAACAGAAAAGGCCACAGTGCAGTCGTGTTCCATTCCAGCATGTGCATCTACGGGGGGTACTTCGGCATCAGAGGCATTTCACAGGAGTTTTGGACTTTCCATTTTGGTGAGTTAAAAAGCATGGCAAGGTTTTGATCCAGTGTGAAACGATAACTGCTGTAGGAAAGCATGGCTTGCTCTGTTAAGAAAATTATCATCAGTAGAAATGTAGTAATTTAAGTTTTGGCTTCTGTTTGACAGCATTTAATGATGGTTTCTGTCAATTAAATTAATACCCAGCTGAAATGAATTAGACTATTATACTAGAAGAAGTTTTGCAGTATTTGCCAGTTTTAGAGCTGAAAATTAGGGAGAATGTTTTGTTCACTAAATTCTTCAAGGATCACCAAAAACTTCCAGATGCAGCAGAGACCCTGACTTCAGCCTATTAATGCCACCATCTGAATCTCAAATCTAGAACTGACCATGGGGAGCCAAATCTGACAGGAGATGGTTTCATTAGCATATTCATCACCAGTCTGGTGGTTGCAAACCAGATGATTCCCAGAGCCTTCCTAAATGGATGGCTTTTGTTATCTGGTGGCCATTCACTCACTATTTTGAAATGAATGATGGGTTTATCTCATCCTTCATTCCCTCACAGGGAGAATAAACACAGACATTAATGAAGGAATGTTTTTGTTGACTGATTTTCCTTCTTCTAGCCAGGAAATTATCTTTCCATGTCAGAGTTAATGAATTAACAAAGCCATAGGAAAAACTGCTCTGTAAATAAAATTTCCATGGCATCTGTCATGCAGCATCTGACGTTTTCATTAAAAGTTTATTTCAAAACTGATTTTTTAAATGCACCTTTTCAGTGTCAGAATTTAAGCTTTTAACTTATATTACAATAGCCGTAGGGCAGAAACCCCTGTTCTCCAACAGAACAGTTACTTTGTTCTTGAAATGAATTCCTTCTCAAATACTAGGGTAAATATGGTGCTTCTATAAATTTTTTGCTTTCAGATACAAGAAAATGGTTGTGTGTTTCCACCCCACCTCACAATACTGGCCCAGGACCCCGGCACGGCCATTCAGCAGTGGTTTATCACACGGGCATGTACCTCTTCGGAGGGCTGACAGGGTTGAGCGAACAGAAGGACTTATGGAAGTGGGACTTTGTAAGCAGCAGCTGGTCCAACATCAGAACAAGGTAAACTATACTACTTGTTACAATAAATTAACACAGAAAGAGAGAATTAGTCTTACCACACCACAGTGCGTGCAGGCAGAGAGGGAGGTGTTGCCCTTTTGGTGATTGTAGGAATTGTTCAGGTCAAGACAGCACCGCTGCCGTCCCCGGGGCCCCGCTTGGCTTTGCCTGGGAGAGCGTTGGCAACGCGTTGGTGCAGCTGTCAGCAGCGTCATGTTGATCTCCCGGTGCAGCTGTTCAGCACTCCTGCTTTTGAGTCAAAAGAAAAACTGAGGCTAAAATCACTCTTAGTTTCTTGTTGGTCTCTCCGTAACTGCTGGTTTCTCTTACATTTAGCCAAGGACCCCCTCCAGTGGTAGGCCATGCTTCAATAGTCTTCAAAGACTCAATGCTGATTTTTGGTGGAGGGATTTCAAATTCCAGTCCTAATGATGACCTCTGGAAATACCATTTCCATACGCAGACGTGGAAGAAGCTCAGTAGTACAAAGGCAAACTTCTCTCCTAAAATGCATCACTGCATCTTAGGAATTGGTGTTGATTTCCAAACTACCTCAGGTTTCACTAATACATTCCCCAGCCATTGGAAGAGTAAGCAGAAGGACCATGACCAGCTGGTGACCATCCCAAAGCACACTCGCTTTTGCAGCTACTTCCGTCAACAGCCCGCATACCGAGCGTTCCGCAACGAGGAAAGCAACGCCATTGAAATGAAAACCTTTAGCTTGCCCCTGGAGCCAGGAGGCTTTTGTGCATTTCAAACCACTTCAGAGGCAGAACTAGACCCAAGCAGAGCAACAGGCATTTTGTCAAAGGACGAGTCTCTCCATCTGTTTCTCTCTTCAGAAAAGGAGACTTTTGCTGCTGCTCAGATTCTGGGCGAAGAGAAGGGAACTGACTGTCAGCAGGCGACCGCAGTGGGTGAAGTTAGCAGTGATACCAACGTGCTGCTGCTCATTGGGGGTAAACCTTTGTCCAGCTTCTCCGAGATCTCATTCTGGCAAATGGAGTTGGATAGCTTGTGATCACTTTGATTGCAAAGCGAAGGAATAAATTTCCACCAACACGTCAGTAGGTGGTAAACCCACTGCTTGCAACTGTCTTCAGTTTCCTATCAGCACGCTGGGGGAAAAAAAAATTAAACCTCCTCATACTTGCTGTGAACAGATGTTTTTACAATGTGAACAAAACCCGATTATACTTAAGTCACAACTTGCATGTAAGTTGCAGTTTCTGAGAGGAGCTTGTTGGAACGCTGCTCCTGTTGTTACCTTTTCTTCTGGTCAGTTAATACCCTTTGCTGTTGCAGTGGCTGATGCTGCCTTGCAAATCAGAACTACAGGTAACCCCACTGTCTGCACTCCAGCTGCAAAGCTTCCTTGTTTTGCACTGGAATAAGAAACAAATATGCACCCATAAAGCTGTATTTACATCAAGTTTGTGCAGGTTGCGGTCACGTTTGAAGGATTTGATTAATCTTAATGGCAACATTTTCTAAGATGTTTAAGATTCTGTTTTCCTCAGAGAGTGTTCTTTGCACAAGATCTTCGCAACATGAAATGGCCTATAACAAAGAAACCCAACAAATTGGCAAGTGAAATCTAGAAGATACTGAAGGATGGCATCTAACCCCGAGGAAGTAAAATCATGAGTCACCCCAGAAATCATGCACAGCATTGGAAGTGCATTACACCTGGACAACAAAATAGTTGCCCAGTGAATGCTAGTGCATAGCTCAGCACAGGATCAAACAGTTGTGACTTTCTATTGGGGGTGGAAAAAAAAAAAAAGCAGCAGGCTTGACAGGAGCAGCACAGAACATAAGCTGTTCTGACTGGTAACTTGAATTTTAGCCACAAAGGGACTTCTGCTTTTCCAACCCCATCTCTCTCTGTTTGGTCAACATACATAGGCCTTGTGACTGAACCTCAGCCTGCTTTAAGAAGAGATGCTGATGTCTGAAATTACTGGAAAGTGTAATTTAATACTTTTGAGTACTTGAAAAGATCACTTTTCAAACGTTTCATAGGAACAATTAATTTTAAGAGAGAATATTTACAGCTGCTTTCATTATCTCTTCACAAGTAGCCATCACATGAATTCACAGGAAAATTACAGATGAGTTTGCAAAAAGTTACTGAAGAGTTACAGGGACCTTCTGTGACCTTTGTTTGGAAACAGAGAGGATTGTATGCTGCCACATGAATAAAGCCTGCTGTGTTTCCTGTCAGCGTGTGCTCATTTTCTGAGCTTTCATGACTTTAAAATATGTATTTACATTTTCAAAACAAACAAAAAACCTTACCTGTCCAAACAAGGAACACGATCCCACGAGCCCCAGTACTCTCATGGTGCTTCAGCCCACCTCAAGGGCTGCCCAGGCTTTGAATTTCTCCTCCAAGAATGGGGAATTGCCCAGTTAGAGGAGGTATGTATGGAAAGGACTTCATACAGCGACTGGCTGAGCACGCACAGAGCACTGCCATGTAAATCTGCAGCATGTTTTTCTTTTGCTGGTTGACATGTCTGTTTTGGCATTATCCAGAGAGCGCTGCGGTAACGCAGACTTTCATCGAGGATTGACAAGGGAAGGAAATTTAACTGGAAAGGACAACAATAAACCAGTGATTTTCCAAGTCACGTGAAAGCCTCCTGGCAGGTACAGGTATCCTGGGGATGTGAAAGAGCCCTGGGAAAATGCCATCCAGCCTCTGCCATTCCTGTCTTCCTCCCCCCTAAACTCTCTTCCCTTTGGCAGCCCACGAAGGGTTTAACATTAACTTGGAGCCAACGCAGGACACGAGCCAGCCCAAAGGCGATGCCTTGGCACGGGGAGGGAAAAGCAGCTTGCAGAATGTGCCCATCTCGCCTGTTCCCTCCCCTCATCCCTGCCGGTGTGCCAAGTCAGGTGGCTGCACCAGCACCTTCGGCACAGCCCCCACTTCTGCACCTCAGAAATGCTAAACCTCAAACCAGGCCGATGCCGTGGGGGCCCTGCTGTTCCCCAGCCCCCGTACAGGACAGGAGGTGCCCAGGAGCTCAGGGTGGGCTGTGGCTGGAGAGAGGTGGGCTCAGGCCTCGCTCGTGGGAGGCTCAGCTGCAGAGTTAAGCCTGGATAATGCCATGGAAGAGAAAGAAGTTCAGTCCTGAACGCGGGAATCTGTGCTACAGCAGACTGGCTGGAGCCACCGGAGGCTACTGCTCCTGTGGCCAGCCCATCCCCAGGTCTTTAAAAAACAAGGGTGAAGTCAAGCTGGAAGGGATGGGGTTTGAGATGTAAAGTGACCATCCCACAGGGGCAGGAGTGCTGCTGTGCCTGGCACCTTCAGTCTCTTCTCGGCAGGTGTGACCTGTGCTTCAGGTTCTGTCCCAAAAACCTGCCAACAGTACCCAAGATGGAGACACACAATCCTTGCTTGTACCACCCTATCCTTTCCTGGGCGTCCTTCCCTTTCAACCCTCAGCCAGTGCTATCGACTGCACTGAACAGGGTTCGAGAGCACCCCAAGTGGCTTCACGCGTTTTATCCAACAGTCACCTTTTCACAGAGGAAGAGAAGCTCCTTTGTGGACATGCTTATCATAGTTCTCCATGGCTGTAGCAGTTAATGAGAATTCATCCCAGGCCCAAGTGAGTGACTAAAAGCTGCTGCCATCTGAAAGCTCTGTGGTGGCCTGCATGAAATAATGAATGGAATTACTCCAGCTAATGGCAACTACTTAGGAACAAAACAAAACGTGTACACCATTTCTGGCTGGGCACTGCCTTCAAAATATCTCTGAAAAAAGGGAAGCTTGCATGTCTGTTTTATGCCCACAGTCTAATTCAGTCCATAGAATAAAAGCAAAAGGATGCAGCGTTCTTTTGTCATCTCAGCTGAGGCACGAGATCCACTGGAGTATCATAAACCATGCATAAAAGACAGCAAATCGATCAGCCTATCTCAGCAGTCTTTTAATTACCACTCGGTTTCTGAGCACTAAAATGCATGAATAGCAGAGGGATTTTCTTTTCAAATGTAGACATTTAAAGAGGTTTTTTTAAATAATAAAAAAAATCTAAACCAAAGATGTTTCATTGTTTTGAGTTACAAACGGATTTGAAGAACAATTCAGTGGCTTATCAGTGGGATCGTAGTTTGTCCTACGCAACAAGGGAAATGACTTTCCATGAGCTTAGTCATTAGGACGGCATTACTTCACTTCCTTTTGATACTTTCCCAAGTTTATTAATTGTTGAGAAATGAAGATGATCAAATGGTTTGGTTGGCCTTTGCTGCCTTCTTAAGCATTTCACCACAGTTGGGGTTTGCAAATAAGCAGTTTCCTTTAAACAATCACTAGCACCACTGTACTGCAACACATGAAACAATCCCTCACTGGAAATAAAAGCAAGATTGCTCAGCTGACCGGTATGCACTTCTGTCTGCATTTTGTGGAATTACACTTGGAAGCTCAAAACTTCCTTTCTGGGCACATCTTGGTAATTTGATTTTCAAAACCTCTGAACACCTGACAGGCCTCCTGGACACTCTCAGCTCTATTGGAAGGAAAGCATTCAATTCTTTAGTATTGATCTGCAAGTTCAGATGCCATCTTAAGTTACACTTTCACTGACAACAAACTAAGTTTATAACACGGCCTGCAGTTTTGACATCCCAAATAAGTTTACAAATCTCTCTCCAACCCAGGTACCCTTCTCTTAAATTGGAAGCTGCCAGGCGACCTTAGCATACAGACAGAAAAATTCAGTTCCACAGGGAGTTCACGTACTGCCACAGAGATGCCTCGAGCTGAGGATCGGTGAGTGCTCAGCAGAGAAGCACGTGTCAGTCACACACCTTTGGATTTGATTTTGGGGGTGCAGCAGCCTGCCCGCCCCCCCCAGCCACACAGCTCACCTCCCAGGTCCCAGCCAGCCCACTGGGCTTTTGCTGCCATACCAGCGTAACACAGCGGTGCTGAAAGATGACTCTGCGAGAGGTTTGCACTGACGTGGTATATTTAAGACAAAACTACAGTATAAACATTTCAAGATTGGGTTGAGTGGACTACAAATCACAGTTTCTTGTTCCCATGTACAGTTTCAATACAGATCACAGTGCAGTGCCTAAAACAGTTCATACATCACTATTGTTGTGAAACAGAAGCAAGAGGGTGCCACTTTGTTTTATAAAAAACCCCAACAAATAAATTATACATTGAGAGCTATTGCCAAGCTTTACATATAAAATGTAAAAATACAGTAGTTAGTGTGGTTTTCACAAAAAAAGCTAGCTACAAAAATATTCTTACATACTTTAAAAATAAGTTTGTCCAGTTATAGGTGGGGGGTGCGTGTGTGTTTATGAAGCAGAGTGCTCAAGCTGAACAGTAAACAGGAGGTGAATGTTGTAGAACCGTGCAGCTCCCTGCTGCAGAGGGTCCGACCCCGCTGCGGGGGCAGCGCCCGCTCCTCACTTCCAGCAGCTGCACACAACCGCCCGCGTGACGGCTCCCGGCTTTCAACCGGCTGCGCCCACCTCCCTCCTCAGCACCGCGACAAGACAGCGCAGCACTTCATGACCTGACACCAGCTCTACCTGGTGGGAAGGGCCCCGTACTTGTGTCCACAGTGCAAACACTCAGACCAAACACACACAGATTACACCTGCATCACTGAAAGGCCATTAGCATGGAGGATTTTTATTTTTTGGTATAAAAATTATGATTGTCCAGCTGCATTTGAAAGCTGTGACGTTACCATGTCTAACAGCTATAGAACTTCACTGCAACATTCCAGACTAACAAACACTATGTGCCCAGACAGAGCTTTAAATGCTAGCTGGCCATGAAAAAGAGCTGCTAACATTTAATCTGTAGAAGATTTGGGTTGTACCAGAATATGTTCACAATATCAAAAATATATCCAGTGCTGTCTGTGAAGGACGTGCTGATCTTAACAGCACACCTTTGCTTCAAGAAATGAGAAGTGAGGTGGAGGCAAAGGTGTAAAAGGCAAGGGCTGGAAATAGTTTGTGTAAAGAGACCGAAATGTAACCAGACAGTTCACCTGAGCTCCTCTCTGGTCCTGCAAATTTTCTTGTTGAAGTTACATCCAAAAAATTGTCCAAAACGCAGCTTTTACACCACTGTCTGTCTGTGACAAAGTACACCTGGAATTTAACTTTAAAAATCAAATACATTTAAACTAATCCATTAACCATGACTGATTACCAGGTAAGTAGTTATTTTATGTCATGTGACTTAAACCCCATTACCACTGAAGGAAAGAAGAAAATCCCTTAATTCAAGTGTAAGAGGGTCTGAACTCCCTCATTTTAATACCCATTTCAAAAGCCTGTAAGACTGCTGCTGTGTCCTCAGCACACACAGACTGTCTGGCCTCTTCCTGTTGGACTCAGTGGGTGAGATGGAAACACAGTTCTGAGATCCAGCAGCTCGCAAAGATTAATCCCTCTGAGATACAGGGTGGCGTTTTTTGTTATTATAAAAGGTAAGATTTCTGTAAAATCTTTTACTCCAATCACTCATGGAGTGTAATTGGAGTAAAATCACTTTTACTTTAAGATCCAATCACTTATGTTTTTAGTGTAAACTATAATTTTTTAATTACAGAATTGGAAAAACGCCATCTCAGGTCAGCATTACGTGCACACAACACAGCAAAGGGGTACAAAGCCAGTGCACCAGGACAGGCTGGGACAGGCGCTGGTAAGGCAGCAGGGGACAGTCCCAGCTTTGTTAGGAAAAAAATTTGAACTTTTTTTTTTTTTAAATCAGGGAGTTGGCTTTTTCCAAATGACTGCAACAGAACATGCATTTATTCCTTCCCGTCAACTCTTACAGCTTTTAAGTGGTTGGCAGACCTGCCAACATCAAATTCACACAAAAGTTTTACTTATAAAACTCTTTAAATAAATAAAAAATATATAAACTTTTAGAGGATGACTGGACCTTACAGCCAATCAATCTATAGTTTAGGCATTAATTGGTACTTTATAACACTAATTGGACCTTACAGCCAATCAATCTATAGTTTAGCAGTGGTAAGAAAATCCCTTTTTCTCAATGTCACACAGGCATTAATTGGTACTTTATAACACTAACGTAGGAACTGTTATACCTATTTGTGTTTGATAAAATGCAGGCGATGAGTGATGCTCCGTTACCTGGTAGCCAGTCATTATACAACACAGTACCTGTAGTTTTAAAGCAAAACAGTGATGCCAAACTACAGGATGGTCAGATTCCTGCCTGTGTCTGTTCAGATCACATAACTGTGGCGCCTCAGCCTCGCCAGGCTCCCTGCATAAACAATGATCTGGAATAGCTAAATAAGCTACGTTAAGTTAAATCGGGTGAATATTTGCTCCAAGTATTAAATGTTATTGGAAAGAGTTGGATTTGCAGCCCCAAATCCATTAGAAATCTCAAGTCCCTAATTTAACAGCTGAAAATGTATATGTTTACATAAAGTTTCAAGGATTAGTCCTCTGAAAATTGAGGAAAACCTTTCCCCTTTGAAATTTTCGTGTGTGTAAATACATCATTCCCCTCCGATCACCACTGCCCCAGCCACGTTGAAATAACAGTTGGCTACTTGGAACCATTTAGATTTTAGGGGCCACCCACCACACATGTTATTTACTTGTTATCTGCTGTATGTGATTGCTCGGGAGGAATTTAAGGATGGTATTCAACATGCGATGCTGGAAAACTGTAAACTTCTGTTTGGGAGGGATTCAAGAGAACAGTTCACAGAGCTCCTGAACCCAATGGGAAGAGTCAAATATCAAACATGCCTTAAAGAAAATGCTTCTGCATTCTGTCTATTTACAAACCCAACACATGTAGCAGGCGAACGCCAGCTCAGCTGCTGAGCAAACAGATCAATAGCGAGTGCCAAGTTTCCCCACACAGTCCTGGCTTTGTGCAGGCAGCAGACTGTTGCAGCCATAGCTTCCCTTTTCCTGCAGGAACTTTGCTGGCAACTGTATTATTAATCCAGACTAAGACATGTGATATTTGAATCGGGAACCTTCTACATTTTAATATGCAATAAGGCTCAGACTTAAAAGTATTAAAAAAAAAAAGCCAATACTCAACTGGAAGTACCAACGAATGGAACAGCTGGCGAGCACAAACACTCTCCCTGGTCCAGGAGAGCAGCTTCCCTCTGGTTGGCAGTGTGGGGAGCGGGGTTCTGCCCGCACAGTGCTTCAGGTGCTGGATGGAGGGGGAACCTGAAGCGCCTGCCACCAATTCTGACTCCTGGTTCTTGAGGCAATGGCTGCAAATCATTGTCTGCAGAGACACACTCTAGTACAGCAGTCCAAAGAGCTCCCCATTGTCTCTGTATTTCTCTATTAAGGCCTCGGGGGTTTTGAGGAGTGGCAGTGAGCCACGTAAATGCCATGTGGCTTCTTCCGTAACACTCTCATTCAGCATGTTGCAAAGGAGCACACGAGCAGCAGTAAGAACGCCCTACTCTGAAAGAAGCAGCCGAGCCAGGCACCAGCTTCCTTGCACGACCCACAGTGCTTTGGTCCAAATCTTTGTCTACACTGAGAGATGTGCACGCAGCCAGTGTGCAGAAATGAAGTTGTGCATACAGGTTTCAGAAACAACTTTCACATTTAAAATTATTTCCAAGAACCACATGTATATATACACTTATAAACAGCAGTACTATGCAGAAAACATCCTCCAACCCCAGTCATATGTACAAACCTCAGAAAGATTCCGGTTTTTCATCTGTGCTTCCCTGTTAGGACATGTGGAGTTCATCATCGGGCTTCTATCTTTCTTCTCCCTCTGACTCTGCATTGACCTTTTCCACAGGCTGTGCCCTATGTGCTCACCGCTACACGTCCACAGGAGGGTCCTGCTGCCCAGGACTCAAATGATCTCTTCAAACTGTACATACTGTATCCTGTACTTCACCTGAGCACCAAAAGGCCTTCACCAGCTCTGCGGTGCGTGCTCTTGCAAGCGCTACCTTCCTTTTACATAGAAGTGAACTGCTTACAAGAACTTTTCATCTTTTTTTCCTGTTCTCACCTTATTCTATTTTTTCTTTCACATACAACTATTAGACAACACTTGGAACAGGATTCGAGGTGGTGTGGAGAACTGATCTAGTTGTACCCTCATGCTGCTAACATACCTGATAAGTATTCCCAAAGCACAGCATCTGGAAAAAACACCCAGAAACAGTATGAATAGAAACAAGAAAATTATTTTCCTTCGTAGTCCTATATGACAACAAAAATAATCAATGAGCAGTTCCTGAAATAAGCTGTACTCATACCTTCACTGCTTCAGCATTTAAAACAGATATATCTCTAGTCTAAAATGCATGTATTTGAGTCATATAGGAAATGAAATAATTAGTGTCAAAATGTGGGACCTCTGCTGTAGTCTGCTTTTCCTGCTTTCAACAAGCAGCTCAAATCCAGTCAACATAGATGGTCACTGACCAACTAGATTTCATTCTTTCCAGGAACTGTAACAAGAGGTGCAAGGATTATTAAAGGGTTTAAGGCCAAAACGGAGAGTATGAGCTGGTAAAACAACAGAAAAACAGAGGGAATAATTACACAGAAGAAAAAGTCCTTGGCCGTATAAAACAGCCATCACTACTGTGAGCCACCATCCATAGTACGGCCACAAGGTGGCCCTACAAGTTCTCCTAATCTTTCTAATCTTCATCTACGGAGGTGAGGGACAGGGTGCTCACACACTAGAGCCAACATCACAGTGAACACGTTCCATTAACACTTGAGAGGCAGCACAGGGTAAGTAAGACTAAACCTAGCGTGAGCGGAACACAACTAGATTCTGTTCCTTGTGTTCAGGACTAACTCCAGTGTGGTATTTCACTTCTACTGGGGGAGAAGGTGAAATGTGCATGTGGTTTTATATCCCAGTTTAGATTGTAATTCCAGTTAGATTGCAATGTGGAAGTCTCTTCCTGGATCCCAGCAAACCAGCTGGCTGTTTGACTCCCGTTCAGCAAGAGTTTGATCCCAAGCAAGTCTTTTGGAAGGATCCCTTGAGATATGTTAGAAGATTTGAGTTTTTACAGGGTGGGAAGTGCAGAAACTCCTTCTTCTAAAGTTCAGTGGTGAGTAAACATTTCATTCTTACTGTAGCATCCTCAGTAACTGGGCTAAAAGAGGAAAAAAAAAATGAGGCCCTGTAAATACACTCACCCAAAAAGATCTGCCATGATAGATTAAAAAAGAAAAAAGATGAGTATTGTTACAAAGACCATTAATAGCTGTTCCCCTTGTAATTTAATGAGACCAATGGGCAAACCCCTCCAATGGCCAACTGTAGAAGAGCAAACTGAATCAACTTCCCACACTCCAGCAGGAGCACCACTGCCATCTGCACTGTAAGAGGTTCGCTGAAAGGCCTGATCATCACTGCTGTCGTTCTGCCTCACCAGCACAGCAGAAGGGAATAGCAAGGGGAAAGGTTTCTACAGATTCTGTTTTCTGACTTCCTTACAGCTTGGAAATAACTGGGGGACATCCCACACTCCCCCCACCAATCCTCTGACAGGTACTGAAACACTGAAGAGATTTCTCAGCAAATTCTGTACCATAACACTAACATCTGTACCATAATTTTAGTCCAGTACTAAAACATATTATCAGATAAGGAAAAAAACTGAAGTGAAATGGTAATTACTCATTTTTATAGCATTGATAACAGCAACAGTTTTACCTCCAGCTAAATCTGTATCCCTTGTTCCTTTACTTCAATTAAAAAAGGTTTTCGCACCCTTCAAACAATGTTATATAAGAATATACGCACATCAGCTGCTCTATTTATTTGTACGATTTCAAATGCTAGAAAATGAGACAGAACTAGAGGTTATAAGCACTGCAATGCCAGGCACCGTGTCTAAATGACCACTATAACTATTTAAGTGGAAGTAGTAAGAGCACACACTTCCCTTCCACAACATACAGACTTCTGAAGCGTGTGCTGAGGAGACCTTACCTTGCAGGGACTTCAGGTGTCTGCTGGGCTGGTGGCAATCCAGCTGATGACAACAGGGTCTCCATGCTGCCTTTCACTGCCTTCACACCCAAGGCAACATCGTTTCCCAAAGGCCCATTGGAAATCAGTCCAGTCTGAATTGGGGAGAATGAACAAGAAACTGAAATAAAAATCTGCCAGGACAAGACAAGCTCATTTTTCAATATGATTTATTTATAACAGTAAAAACTGAGATTTATCAAGTTTCAGGGTGGGCTTCACTAAATGAAAGTTCTTAAAGAAACTTCATGGCATTTACCCACAATGTAATGCAGCAAAAATGAAGTTTAAATATTAACAGGATATGTATGTTGTTTGGTTTACTCCAGCTTGCTTTATTTTTGGTCTGGTACATTATTTTATGGGCTTTCAAATTATTACAAATTATTATATTTTACTATTTTACTTGAGGTTCTGTTTCTTAATCATGACAAAAGCTTTCTTTTTTAACTTGCTGTTGTTAAGGAATGGTAAAATAACTCACTGGCACTATCCACCTTGGTGTTATCGTGGGCTGGGAAGACACCTACAAAAAGCAAACAAATGGTCATTAGAAAAGGTTGGAAGTAGCTGAGAACATTCTCAAAACAATATTGCCGCCCCAAACGATCTCAGATACGTGTCTACTGCCAGCCTTTGAACCATGCTAGTGATCAGCTACAGATGATGTGACCTTTTAGCAAAAGGTAAATGGCTCCCACACAGCTAAAACCTACTCACTCACAGAAACCCACTGGTAGCAGTTTCAGCACAGCTCTCCCTTCCAAAAGGCAATGGAACCCATGATTTTTTTCTGCTTTGTGGACGAAGTTAACCAAGAGCACATGTCTGTAAACAGTTTAAAGGTGCTACTCCTTCCCCCCCTTTTTTTTTGTGCACACAACATTAACTTCTTTTTCACCAGCACAGATTGTAAGAGATATTTTATCTTTATAAAAGGGTTGACTTGTATTAAAAGTTTATTTTTCAAGTATTTATTTTTTATGTATACACACATACATATATATGTGTGTCTATATACATATTTACATATAATTTCTGTAGTATTATGTATACCCAAAAGCCTGAGAAGCAGGCTGGCACTTGCAGGTGTACTAAAATTAGACTACAGGCCCTTGTGGCACAGATCCAAGCTAACTCTTCAGGTTCCTTCACTTCCATTACAGAGCTGTAGGGTCTACACCCCTGCGCCAGCCACATACACACAGTGATCCAGGTCAATCACCACTCGACTCTGCGGCAGCAGATCCAAACCTGGTGGACAGATACTAAAGCCAGAGGAGAATTTATGAGTAAAACCCACTGTACATGTGAAGGAAGAAGTTTGCTTTTGAAATACATTTACCCGAGGTGTGGCTTCTGTAAAGTCAATTAGATTCTCTGTCAATGAGGTTAAGGAAACATCCCGGTCATCTGGAGTGCTCTATGGAATAAATCAGTTTTGAATTTAATTCCCAGTAGTAACCAGATAGGTCTGCTGAATACTGTAGCCGCTTCCCAAGTTATAGACCAGTGTCCTTAATGAACAACACTGTTTATCAGGTCTGTTTTCCCAAGTCTTTCCACATGATCTTTTTAATTGCCTTTTCATTTCACTTATTCTCATCAATGTACTGGAAACAATGTCACTGCCATCTAAGCTCTGAAACTGTCCCATTCTCTAGGCAAAGATGGGGTACTGCACCATTTGACAAGAAGGTCACTGAGGTCTGTGAGCTGAGTATTTTAACTCAGAAGATTAAATTGATAATTATTTAGTGGCACCAACTACATAAGACTAGTTTAGAGGCACAACAGCTAAAAGGCGTGGTGCTTTAGTGATCCAGAATAACCCCTCAGTCTGCTGAAGTAACAGCAGAGTCCAATGTTGGACTCCTCTTTTCTTTTGGAGAGGGACATAGGAGAGTTGACTCCTGAATTACTATGTGCATTTCATGGAGTCTGGTTAAAAATTACCTTATCCTTAGGGTAACCAGGATACAACAACTGAACATTTCAATTTAAACTTTTCCCTCTGTGGTTAATTTGACAGGAATCGCCTATGTCAGAATTTCATCCCTGCAGTCTCTCTCTGGAGCATCATATAATTGGGATATAAGGGGCTCCTCACCAGCATGAAGAAAACGATCAGTTTAGAAAAATAAGTGTCAGGAAAGAACTTGAAAGAAGACTCAGAAATGGCCTTTGGAGAGATCTGTACAGTGTCCCTGTCCATGCCTTTTGGCATTCACCAATGGCTGGTATTCACTGAGTTATGAGAGGCATGCAGCAAGGTCTGCTGTGCTTGCCTAGAGGCATCAGTAGCTCAGAATGGGGGACACAGAAACCTTCCAGGCTGGCAGGTGGTGATACCTTTGAAACAGCAGCCTCCTCAGCTGGAGCCGGATTAGCTGGAATCAGCAGGTCCTCGTGGCTGGAGGCAGCATTGTCCTCATTCAATGCATTACTGAAAGGAGAACACATTCTCATCAGCACACTGCCTGGATAGCATGAAACACTGCTGCTTCCCTGATAGCTCAACCCAAAAACCTGACACCAGTTCCATGGGAGGCAAACAAAAGACTGATGTTCATGAGTACGTTGAAGTAAATGCCTTCAAACTGCCTCTACAGATTACTGCTCTCTTTCAGCTGCAGCTGTGCATAGACCCAACAGTATCAATGTCTTCTATCTCAAAGGAGCTTCTTCAGCCCCTGTTTCCAATTTGCCCGAAGCCTTCCCTGCCATATCCTCTTATCTTCTGCTTTAGAGCCAGGGGCAGCAGGATGTCAGGTATTTTCAGTTTCAGATGAGAGAGATTTGCTTACTGCTTGCTAGGATACTTACCCCGAGGCCTGGCCTACACTAATTAACTGTTGCAACAGTAATTAAAGATGTATCAGTAAACCTGCTTAGTTAGATGTAGCCTAGATGATCATGCAACTGTTTCGCATCTTTTCAGACTTGTTCTTGATTATCTCCACGTGGTTCTCTTACCCCAGAAACACATTTCTCCCGGATCACTTACGGAATAAAGGTGTTTGAGGCAGGGATTGCTTTCAGCAGCTCTCTTGGGTCTTGAAATACTGGACTGGTTGCTGGGGAACTACTCTGTGTTTTGCCTGATGAGGGAATGTTCCTGGCACAAAACAACAAAAAAACACAAACCAAAACAAAAACCAGGTACAACCTTCCACAGAAAGCTCTTCATCACTTGTTACAGCATGTTTTTGCGATCGCTAGGTGTACGTTTTATTCACTATCCCCATGTGCTCTTTGAGGTCTGACATATGCTCATCTTCATAAAAGGTCAAGAAATAACATGTTGTAACCCTTTAACTTTTTAAATGCCTGAAATCCCACTGGAACTAGCAATCATTTGAGATTCAGTAATTCTCAGGAGATCAACTATCAGTGTCAGGTTTTTGTACACAATTGTTTTTCTCCACTAGAAAACAGCTGCTGTAAACAGACCCATTCCCTCTCCCCACACTGAAGTTGTTCATAGGTCAGAAATAACTATAGCAATGGAAGCTGCTGTTGGAACAAATGTTTATCAAATTGAAGAAAATGGGAGAATAAAGAGTATCTGGATTACCTTGTACATAATAAAAATACAGCAACTATAGTGCTTGCTGGTTTTCATTTTGAAAACACTTCACACTCAGCAGGTTAAGCTACACTATGCAAGGTAAAGTGCAATGATAACTGAGCCACTGAAAGACCACACTGAACTGCAGTTTTCAGTGCTGTACGTGGGTAACTAGGTCATGCATTTCTTCCAAATCTATTCAGTACCTGGCAGCAGCATCCTGAGTACTGGAATTCTTGACACCTTTCAGGCTATCTTCTATTATGACCTGAGAGGAAAAAATGAACAGATATAAATTTCTGATACCTGTTTCCATCTTGTGCTAGTTCTGAGATTCACAGAAGAGCCAAGCACCCCCCTCCCAGCACTAAAGGGTGATGTTGATCTACTGCTCAGGGACTTAAAACATCAATTCTATGCGAAAACTTCAGTGCTGAAATAAAAATAATTCACCAACATAGCCAAATAAAATACCATTATTTGCTACAGAATTTTCTAGAACATGCTAGAAGCAGTCTTAGTCACAGAACCACAGAGTAATTTCTTGGTTAGAAGGCAGCCTTTGGAGGTTATCTGGCTCAATAACCACTCGAAACAGGGCTTGTTCAGGGCCTTGCCCAGTGACATGCTGAGTATCATCAAGGATGGAGATTCCTCCTTGGGCAACCATTCCAGTACTGGACCACTATTATTGTGAAGAAAGGCTGAAAGGCTCTCTTACTCTACCTTGGACTTTTTCTCTTGGAGCAAGCACCCTTATCTGCAAGGCACCTTCTCAATACCAAGCAATAGAAGAGGAAAAAAAAACAAAAACCAAAAGATTTGAGGATGTCAGTCTTTATCAGTTGAGTATTTACCTTGTGCCCTGCTTCTGCCTGGGCCTTCAGGATATTGCTCTTGATATCTGCTGGAAGCCACGTTGCTGCTACAATTGGGCTCTCAATTGCATTGTTAAGACATTTATCTGTCAACTTTACCACTTCATCCTAGACATGAAAAAATCTTTATGAGAAGCAGTTCCCACATGGAAAAGTCTGGGCTGAAGTTTATTAACACCTCTAAATAACAACTAGGCTCTAAGTGAGAGGAAAGTCAGCAGACTTATACTGAAATGAAAAAGCAATTTTTTCCTTTATTTTGGAACTCAGTTGTAAAGTCATAGTAAAACATAAAGTAAAAAAAGCACAATGCTTAAAACTGGAGATGCAAAGTGCTGTGCTAAAAATACAGCGTGCAAGAACTGAAACGGACCTTAAATTTGCAGCCAAGTTTACCGATAGGAGATCAATACAGCAGCCATCATATTATATCAGTATAACCTAACTATAAGTTAATAATTTACTCTCAAATGCAAGTTGGTAAGATTTTTACCTTAAAATCCACTTATAAATTAGAACAACAGATTAATGTACTATTAGCTACCTCTCCCATCACTGATTATGTTAAAACAAACTGGCAGCCACATACATAAATGTAGACAATTATAAATGAGAGATCTTTCACTGCAGTTTATTTCATTACGTGAACTGCATTTCTTAATTATAAAATGTTAATTAAGCAATCTCCTAATTGCTATTCGATTAGTGACATAAGTTAATTAACTGAGTGGAAACTAAACCTTGTGACCTTCCTTTTCCGGGTATGACTCAGCAGGGGGAGACAGAGTCCTGCTCTCCTCGCCATATGCCACCCTCCCTGGCTACAGCAGGCTCCTTCCTGGGGGCAAGCGCCACGTTCCTGCAGCAAGCCCCTGAGCAGGCACAATCCTGCAGCACTCCTACATGCACCTGCATGTCCAGGAGGAATGGAGCCCATCGCAGAGAGAGGCAGCAGGGGAGAGAAGTTAAGACGAGGTGAATGCTTGTCCCCCATGCAGCTCTCCATCCACTTTCAGCTTTTTTTCTTCACTGGAAACACTAATGAGAACTTCTAGGTATTTGGTCTTTAGAGAAGTGGGAAAAACAATTCCTCTTCTTGTCTCTCTCTAAATCACCTTTCAAGGTGTCCAAATAGCAGCTTATGAGACTATCTAAAGGAGAACCTGTTTTAAAATTTTGACCCCGGTCAGCACTGAACTTTGCAAAATGTTCAAGGGTCACTGTCAACATAAAAAGGTATGAGGACCAACAACCAGTGTTGCTAATGACTATGGCTAGCAGATTAAGAGATGCACATTCACCTAATTCATGAAGACTAACAAAACAATTAATTATTAAACAGTTAAGTGTTTTTCTTTTAAAGAAGCTGCTGGAATTCCCAAAAGCCTGGAATAATTAAAACTGAATTATTACTATTTGTACAGTTACAGTACCCACCTTATTAGACCTCAATGAACCAGATGCTGTATATAACAGTCCTTGCACAGAAGTTCTAAGGTATTCCAGTACCAGAGATACAGTAAATGTGATTATTTTAACTAAGCACATCAGTACACTGGTGCTTTAAGCACCATTTTGTGGCATAACTTCCTCTCAGCTTTCTTCACCTGAACAACCACTTTAATCAGGTCACTCTAGTCTATTAGTGATAAGATTCTCAACTTTTGAAAAGTTTAGTACTATTGAGAAAAATTTGAATGTAAACAAGTATAAGGTCTATATCACCAAAGAAATATTTCCATCAATATTAAAGATACATTTTTCTCAATCCTTTCCATTTTTCCTTGAAAAAAGCATTGGTGCTTTACTGGCTTTTTTAATGGAAAGAGCATATAGACAGGAAAGCATCTGGCACCTGACAAACCCTCAAGATGTAACTTACAAGACATTTCAGTTCACATAAAACAGTAAAGCTCCTGGGGTTTGTCAATATTCTAGCTTGTTACAAATTCTTATTATTTCCATGTACTGGACACACTATATTTGTACTCTATTCTCCAATCAAAATATGGAGACAGGCAGCAATGCAAAAAGGGAAGGAACAATTAGCAGCAGCAGGCATGTGATCCCAATCCTTTGTGCTTTTGAGCAGAGTTCCTGGTGCCACTGACAATCAATTTGTGCAGGGAGATGGAGTCTAACACGGGCACATTTTTGAGCAACTTCCACGTGTTTACAGATCACAATGAATTCAGAAAAATAAAACCCTCACGTCCCTGCATTTCTGACTCTGGAGCAGGCTTTGAACATGGGCAAACAGGGTGAACTTTTTATTGTTCTTTCACTTCAGAAGCCGATGAAAGCGAAGCATCAGTGTATTTAAGAGCTATTTGTTCTCTTTTGTCAGATCTGGTCTGACAAAAGTGAAAGCTGGGAAAGGACAAAGTCGCATTCTTCCATCCCAACAGATTTTGGCAGGGAGCAGCAGTGAAGAATGAAGCCATTCATTCCCCCTTCCCAGTTCTCATTCTAGAAAGATTTCTCTTTTTTCTCTAAAAGAACACAGACAGCTAGATAAATATTTCCCTACCAGAGAAATCAATCAAGATTACATAATTCTATACTTGCAATCAATCAAAGATGATTGTCAGGCCACCTCTGACCCCTGATGGAAAATAGTTAAATATTTTTAATTAGCAAAGCTGAAGCAAGCAGTTCATTGGCATTTGACAGTGTCACTTAGCAAGTTCAGAATGCAGCTCTGCCTTCATGAGCAGAAAAGCTAATACTTTCCCTTGATACATGTTACCAAACCTTTTATGTGCTGTAACTGTTTCTACATAGGTAGGTATCTTACACACTGGTAAAACTTAAAAGAGATGAGACATGCTGAAATTTGTAATTACACACTTTCAGAGAGAACACTGTAACACTGAAGCAACAGCAAGCTCCAGGGTCTAAATTCATTGCAAGGTTTTAGTGGATGTATCGCAGCCCCATTCAGTTCAGTCAGAAGATGCCATAAACACCTCTCTCACAAATTAAGAACAGAAGTGCAGGAGGAGAGCCAGTAGGTACATTTTGTAACAAATACCATAAATGGAAATCTAGTTTTTCTAAAGCAGCCTTCAAAAGCAGGGAACAAAGTGTTTTTAACAGTTATTCTTAGGTCACTCTCTTCAGGACTCATTTCCAAACCATTAACCTTCCTCTCTAATCACACCTGGGTGTGCTTGTTTGGTGCTACTGTAGCCTACACGTCTTTGCAATCTGAAGCACACAGAATTTAAAGTATACAGAGATAGTCTCTAATCTTTGTCTACCTTTTTAAACAAATACTCTCAAGTGACCTCTTGGTAAGCTACCTCAGGCTGAAAAGCTTTATCCAATCCTTTCTACCCAAGGAAAATCACTGATGATCTACTCTTACATTTTCATAACACAATCTGCACTTCCCTCTTGAAAGCTGAAGTCTCTTTTAGCCAAAGAAAGAATCATATTGGCATACTGTTGATCCATACAGCATGTATTTCTCAGTTATGCAAATGTTCCTGCTCCAGGTTACTTATCACCCCAGTATCTGTAACCTCTAATATCCAAACTTACTTGGCACCTCAATATGACAGCAGCTGGATAACTGTGACTGTACTGTGCTGGCAGCTGTTTGTTAGATTAGCTCATTACAGGAGTCTTAAATTGCTTACTGTATATCAGCCAGGATTTAAATACTACTAAGACACTTTTGCTCCATTCTCTCCATTTAACCAATCAAATGTTTTCTCCCCTCTCTGTCTGAACTAAAATGGAGTTCAACAGGCAAAAATATACTGAAATAAACTGTGTTCGCTTGCTTTAGTTAGTGCAGAGGCAGTGTTTCAGTATAACAGGACCTACAGGCTACTGACTAATCTTCTTAGAGACTTGGTAATCTTTGTAATGCACTCACCAAGCAGAGAGGTGCACAAGGCATCCCTGACAACTGTCCTTAAAGGGGATTGTTGAGCAAAACCAGCCTTCTCTCACATGGAGGGAAGGAATAAACACTCAGGAATGGGCTTAGCCCAAACACATACTGCTAAACACCTCTCTTGGCACCTGGCTCATTTTACTGTTGAGGGAGCAAGAAAATCATTGCTGCTTCACCCAAAGTTACATAAATCCTTGGGCCTCCCCGTGAGGGAGGGTAGTACAAACAGAGATAACACTGCCAGGTGTTTTACTCTTTCTGCTTGTTCAAAATGTAATCAAGCACCTAAAGCTTTAGCACCAGAGGAAGCAGAGTAAGGGAAAGCTAAATTCCAAATTTTTAAAACTCATTAAAAAAAAGAAGAATATTCTGCATGGGGACAGTTGTCCAATAATCAGTGAATCTATGAAGGGGAGGATCCTATCCTCTTCATCCCTTCTAGCAACACTATCTATTTTCACTACAGCTCTGGCATTTCTTTGACCCCTTCCCATGAACCTGTTTAACTCGCTATTTAACAACTTAGAAAACAAAACTCAAAAACCCACAACACCTTAGCAAAACATTCACAACAAAAAAAGGCAAAAAAAAATTTTCTTTGCCATTTTGTAGGCTACATTGATCCACCAAAACATGCAACGATTCCTGGAGTGACAGAGGAGAGAAGGAAGCCAGGGAAGGAAGAGCAAAGAGGAGCGAGGGAGAAGAGCACTCGCTCTGTTCAGGGCACTGAAACTCGTACTTTGGCTCAGCTGCCTGTGGAAACGCAGCCTGACATGCTCAAAAGGATTTATGAGAGCACTAAATCAAAGCACATCACCCCTCTCTGTGTAAACACACAGAGCACTGACATCTACTTCAGAGAGCAGGTAAAAACTGGTTACTTAACAGGAGGGATGGATCACCAGCAAACTTGACTCAAAACAAAACGTCAAAACAATGTTCTTGGAGGGTTACCAAAGGCAACTGAAAAACACCAGGAAAGCAGCTCACGCCCTCAAAAAAGAGGGTGAGCTATACAACACCGTACAGTTAGTAACCAACAGATAAAGACAAGTGAGAAACATTTCAGGCATTATGACTTTTACTTCCACCGATTTTAGAAAATTTCACCAGGCCACAGTCTGCATACGTGCACAGGCACCTCTGCCCCCAACTTTATCTCACTGCTCTGTCACACACAGGTTCATTTATAACAAACCATTTGTATTTCCTTTACTATCTTCAATATTACTCACTCATCTTCTGAAAAATCTTGCAAAAGGCCCAAGGTGAGTGGAAGACTTTTCATAATGATCTGAACAAAATTCAGTGACTCTGCCAGGAGGAATGAAGCCCAAGTACCTGTATGTTTATGTTTATGTTGGGACGCTCAGTTGGCACAGGGCTGCTGCACTCTGTCTCCAGCTGCTTCAATTTCAGGAACGCGTCTTCAAATGCTGAAAAAGACAGAAAAGATGTCATCCTAATGTCAGGGTGGAGTTATTTGACTTGTAACTTGCATTTTTACTGAACACTGATTCTACGGTTTTCAAGTTGTGGAAAAAAAACACAGGGATGGGGGAAAGCTACTTGCTCAATCTTCAATGCAACTTTCATGCCTACAGACTGCTGTACCTAATCACACACAACACTGTGCTCCTGCAAGTTCATTTACCCAACTGCCCTCATGGTGAATGAGCAAGCAGCAAGAGTTAACTGCTCAGATAGTTGCACTTCACTCTATTTGTGGCTGACGTCAGATTCAACAAAAACCCGTGACTTTTCCCCTGTACCTCTGCCCTTGGAAATACGCTGCTTCCAGCTGAAATGGGCAAAGGTGACTGACTTTGTCATCCCAAACTGCATGACTTAAAGTCATGGTGATGTCTTAAAATAGTTCTTGAAAAATTTGTGGCAAATTACTGAAATACAGTGACATAAACCAAAGGCAGCTCTTGAAAGCAGTTAAGGACAGTTCAGTAGATTCACTAACAGCAATATTAGAAATTTCACAGACTGAAGACTGATTGTGAAATGAGCTGTCCTTAAAAACAATTTGTTAATATTTTGGTGGAGGACTTATGTTGAACTCCTAAATGCACTAATTCATATACCAGAGGGGGCTGCATTCCAATGGTGGGCAAAACTGCCATTATACATGTAATCTAAGTGAGCTCCCTAAAACAGGCCTGAATTTTTGTAAGGAAACTACCTCATAATAGCCTATCATGACCCCAAATGTCATTAATAGGGAAAAATCTCTAAGTTTGCTTACGATCAGAGTCTGTTTTTTCAGCAGCAGTTTCTTTTGTGCCAGAGTGAGGGCAACTAGCAGCCTCTTCTGAATCTCCTGTTGCCAAGCCAACAACTGGACGGCCCACGGCATCATCTATGCAAGTTTCTGGCAACTCCGTGCTGTCTAGCAAGTCAACAAGAGGTACACTGCAGGGGCAGAAAGATGGGCAGAGATATGCAGGATCACGTTACCACTCTTTCTGTAACAAGAAAAAAGCTTTAACACATGCAATGTCTTTTTTCAAGCGATCTTCTGTTGAGCAGACACATTCTGTAAAAACTGTTTCAGGCAACTCGAATAGTCATTGGCTTTCAGTGAGTTAAAAAACAAACAAACAAACGACTATCTAATATCTGTAGAAAAACTGACTTCATATCACACCAGGCCCACATTGCCTGCTGCTTCATCACATAGCAGTGCAAAAAGTGAGAAGGAAGTTTTTATCAATTAAATACACTTTTTGGAACAACCATCTGAAGTTTTTCTAATAAACTCCAGGTACATTTTAGGAATTTTACGAGAGAAAGAAAAGTTGGGGGGAGGGAAGTTGATACTGCTCACAAAAGGCTATTTGTACAGCACTTCATCCAACACTTGTAAGCAGAACAGGAGGTCTGCATTGACACTATGTTATGGTCAGGCATACCTGTAACCGCTTTCAGTTTTATTGACTTGGGCAGAGACACAAATGAAACTTTAACAGTTACAATATTTTAAGTGAACCACAGCACATGCTCTCTACTCTGTTAAGATCACTTGTTTCACCTCCTTTGCTTTCTAATGAAAATGTCTCCTTTTTCTTTTGTCCTACCACCTGTATTTATAATGACAATAGGAAAAAAAATTACAAAAACAAAAGTTATATTACAATGCTTATGTTGTGCAAATAGTTGGAAATCTCATCCATCTCTTCAAAGTTCAGGAACAGCTAAAGCTCTTCCAGCAGCAAACTATAACAAATGCAGAAACAACAGCTGCTGCAGAACGTGATGGTTAATGAGCCGACCTGTGCACACAACTGCAGTCTGACTGTCACCCATTTCAATCAACAATCACACTTACATACAGTTTGGTTGCAACGTTGGCTTAAGAAGAAAAATCTACCACTTTTGAAAGTCCTGTCCCAAATACGAGAACAATGATACCAAACAACAGAACTTACCCTTATGCATGGACAGAGATGCTTCCTACTTGACAGTTCAGATCAGCTTCTCCCTTATTGCTACTGGGTTAATGCCCCATACCTCCCGCCAGCCCCTAGAATTTGGATGCAGTCCCATGTTGTCACTAGAGGCTCCAGGAAAAAACTCCTTCCTCCCACTCAGGCACCCAAAAGAATCCTTCCAATGTTAAATATATACTTCTGAAACAGGTTACAGGATATCACCATTTTAGTGCTAATAACGTATGAATCATCTTAAACCAATTAATTGTCATAAGTCAAACCAAAGTCACTTGCTTGATTCTTTTAAGTTGTGGAATAAGAAGGTGCTAGCAAAGCAAATATTAGGAAACTTCTCAATCTACTGTACAGCCTCTCTGTGCACCACTAATGGGAAATGGCAGGCAGCAAACAGATTTGCAACGGGGGAATGATGGATACAGAGAATTTAAATTATTAGAAGTAATAAGCAGGAATAGATGTTCTTCCAATTGAGGGCAACAAAGAAAGTGAGACTGAATCCCGTACCTTACTATCAGAGGATGCCTATGCATGAGAGTGAAAATGCTTTATAATCTTCTAGTTTTCTTCCTATTTTCTGACAGTTTTCTTTTAATAGCCTCCCAAATATTCAATGTGACAATGACTAATATAAGAAGCTTATATTTTGCCTGCAGTACAGAGAAGTGCTGATGCCATGACATGTTGAAGGAACTACGTATAAGCTCCTATGAACTCTACATGGGAGGTGACGTAGAGCACCAGTAACACTTCTTTGTGCTGCAATCTTGTAATGCTTTTCTCAACATTGCAGCACAGTGGAGAGAAAATGAGTGAAAAATGAAATTAATTTTCATTAGAAAACTGATAGGATAGTTACACTAGCCTTCCCCCCCCCCAATGACAACTGCAGTAACATTTACTAGACAGATGAGAGCTGATTTAAAAACCTGTCTGCTAGACACATGAGCAGTCTTGAAATCTGCTGGCATATTCAAACGGCACACTCAATGTCTAGTGTTGCTCCAAATGTAGCGTAGTACTTATATTGAGGCGATGAAAGTTTGTAGAAAACCTTATTGCCATTTGTATCACAGGATGGAGGGCTGGCTGAGGTAGCAAGGACAGCTGGGGTGCCTGCGGCTTTACCGCAGGGCCGCAGAGAAATGAAAAGACTTTTACACAGACTCAAGAGAAGCTTCCTAAGTCAAGATTCAAGTAGGAATTGACCCCATTTTGCCTTCAGACCCACTGAAACACCTACTCAGCCACTCCTCTCAAGCGGAAAGTCATATTAGGGACACTGTCAGCCACTGGAATTTGCAGGTACAGAAGAGGAGTTCTGCAAAGAGCATTAAATTGTTCAAAGCCACCCAGATTCTTCACTCTCTCCAGAGCATCAGCAGGAAGCCTACCATGCAGGCTTCATCAATGGCCAGACTACGGAAGTAAAAAGCACAAGACACTATTTTCATTGCTGCATAGAATTTCTGACCTCTCTTACAAAACACTGCTGAACTGCCATGCCAATCATAAGGGAAATAATAAAAGGCTTCCCAGGAAAAGCAGGACTTCTATGACAGTCAGCGTGCAGCACTCAAGAATGAAATGGGCGCTACCTTTCCACGTTCCTGTATTTACCCACATACAAAGGGGTGTTTGAACTTTGCATACTAGTAAGTGTCAGGCTTTATGTCTTCAGAATCAACTTCTATCACAATTTAAAAAATATTTTGAAGGAAAGGCTGATAAATTATACCAGGAGTTCAAGTCATAGAAATAATTATTAATATAGGAATAATCAAAGGGGTTTAGTGCATGGAAAGGTTTGTCAATCCACTAATAAAATCACAGAGAAGTCGTTACATGCTCAGGGAGCTCCCACAGTTAAGGGAGTTAGCTACTGCATTATTTCTTCTTTTTGCCTAACAAATATATTGATATTAGTATGTACCATACAGCACACAAAGCACAATGTGACTGAGAAAGCTGTCAGTTACAAAGGGTAGGCTTTTTAATTTCCTAGTTGAAAAGCTAAACAACACATCATTCTAGTTTGTAAAATACAATCTGCAAAATACACAGTAACTAGCAGAGCCTGCTGCAAAAGAGGCAATTCTTTTCCAAATAATCTAATTTGAAACAGCATGGAGCACCACGCAAATTAATTTATTTTTTCAAACTGGTAGTAACACAAAATAGTTTATCACACTGACTCTGCAAGGTAGTACAAGAGTATGAAATTCTTCATTCATTTCCTTCATTTTGGGACATTCAGTGTTGTACTTGAAGGTAAGAAGAGGAGTAAATTTAAGCCTGTCACCTTTTCAGATTTTTTTTTTTTTTGTGCTAAACACAAAAGTAAAATACTCAGGAAAAAAAAAAAAGAGCTTCCTTTTCAAGGGAGGAAAGCAAAAGAAAAAATCCCGGGGGATGTATGATCCTACAAATGAAGACTGTTCATGTGCACTCAGTTTCTGATCAAGCAGGCCGAGTCCCACGTTCCAAGATTTCTGCTGCCTCCCATTTGTTTGAAGATAATTCCAAATACTGACACAGTGTAATATACGCAAGTCAACAACTACAGGAAAGGAAAGAAAACCCCCTTAGGAATAGGTGCTGGCTGCAGAACCTTTATGGGTATTAAGCAAAGATCTGTCACCACTATCCTGTTTAGAAAGACACCCATGTGCTTCCTCAATGCTACTCCTAGAGCACGTGAACCTGTCCCTGTAAAAACGCAGCTAGGTGTTGTAGGTACTCGTGCGGTACAATTTCAGTCTGCTAGTGAGGGCTGCCACATACCTTAGTGGAAACCAGGATAATAATTCTCCTGAAGTCAATGAAGTCACACTAAAATAAGCCCCACACAGAGCAAAACTGACCCTCAGGATGTACGCAAGATTCAAAGCCACGTGGCAAAAGAATGCAACATATACCACAGTAAAACAAATCAGTTCTTAAGGCAGATGGATTTCAGGCAACCCGGGTTGCTTCCCCTGTCCTGAATCTGTCATGCAAAAAATCTACTACGAAAACTTTAGCCACAGCTTTAATTACCAAGGTTGCTGTTAATCCCAGGGCAGTCTGTGCCACACTGCAGGCGGCTGGGATAGCCAGCCCTCTACTCAGCGCTGGTGAGACAGCCCCAGAGTGCTGTGCCCAGCTCCAGGATCCCCAGGACAAGACAGACATGGCATATGGGAGGGAGTGCAAAGGGCCACGATGGCGACAAAGGGTCCGGAGCATCAGACATAGGAGGAGAGGCCGAGAGAGCTGTGACTGTTCAGCCTGGAGAAGAGAAAGCTCAGTAGGATCTTACCAATGTGTATAATAACCTCATGGGGGGAATAAAGACCACAGCCAGACTCTTCTCAAGAGAGCCCAGAGACAGAATAAGAGACAACGATCACAAACTGAAATTCAGGAGATTCCACTTAAACAAAGGGGAAAAACGCCTTTTTTTGCTGTGAGGTTGGTCAAACACCAGAAAAGGTTGCTCAGAGAGGGTGAGAAGCCACCATCCTTGGAGATACTCAAAACCTGGCTGGGCATGGTCCTGAGCAACCTGCTCTACTCGACTCTCTTTTGAGCATGGGGGTGGACTACGTGATCACCAGAGGCATCTTCCAACCTCAACTATTCGTTAGTTCTATGATATCTACATAAAACTTTTCTGATACCCAAGGAGTCAGTCACCACCTGCAGTGGCCTGACCACTACAGAGACACATCTGAACTTAAAACTCTGCAATAAACCATTGACTTGTTATTGCAACAATGTTCTTACAAAACTATCCCAAGTTCCTCCACTCAAATTAATGGTGGCTTCTCCCTCATTTGCACAGAAATTATGAGATATTATAAAGTTAAAACACCTGTTTCATTTGCGTATTCTTATGCAACTTTATAAATAATAAACAAGTAGGTTTGCTTCGCTCCAGAAGCAAACACCATCCACCTTGCAAAATCTAGAACTAAAAATAGCTCAACAGATTGTTCTAATCAATTCTGTGGATACCACAGATCTTTAATATGTAGGTTGCATACATATACTTTTTTTTTTTAAGCAGAGTTGCAAAATAGAGACTCATGTTTCATTATTTTTTCCCCCCTGTCAGATGCAAGGGTGAGGAAGATAAAATATCTCATGCCATATTAAGTTCTGTCGTATGGGAGACTTACTTTCTTGGTTCTTCAGGGCTGGATATCTGCAAACAATGTTTTTGTATCTCTAGGCTCTGTGGCAATGTGAACTTATTCAAACAATTTGAAAATCATTCAAACCCTTCCTTTATCCTAAAAGCCAAATATAAATAAATTTTAAAAGTGTTCTACCACAACTTTTAATCTTTGGGTTTTTTTAAAAATAGGAAAAGAATAATAGAATTTAAAAGCAGATAACTTCAGAAAATACGTGAAAACACAGTGCCTTCAATGGTAAAGGTAGTTCTTCATATTGTTGAAGGCCTCCAAGAACACCAATGAGCCATGAAGCTGGAGTCCTAACCTTTAACTCAACAATTAACCTTGTTGAGTCATATGGTAGGACTGGTGTTAGTCAGTCTGTTTCTGTTTCATTTCAACTGGACCACAGCAGCAAAAAAGAAATAAGCTTTTCTATAAAGTAAAAACCTAAAAATATTACTCTTTGCCTTTTCAGGAGTTCTGATTATTTTATTCTTAAAAAAATTAAAGTAATTCTATTCCATTTCCAAACAATATTCTTCAGAAAAGGACTTGTTAAAAAAAAAGTTAGTTTTCAGATCAACCATCTATTTTCAATATTTTTAAATAATCATGGTTCAAAAGGAGGGGCAGTTACATCCTCCGTCCCTCCAGGATTTTTGAAACCACAATATAACCCACTGGTTGCACATGCAGTTTTATTACAAATGTGACTTCCTGCATGGCTCTCACAGTTAAACCCAACTAAAAAAAAAAAAAAATTTCAATAATTAAGAAAAATCTTAACACAATTAAAAAGATATATATATATATACAAACTCTTTTAAATGTAAGAGCAATGGGTGGATTCTGGTCTATATGTTTGTTTGTTTTTTTCTTTAAAGACTAAATACCAACAGCCCGATATGCAGAGCCTTCATAATAAAAGCTTTTTTCCCCTTCCATAGTCAGCTTTCGGTCCGTTGTCCTTATCTTAGAGGCAGCTCAAAAGACAATTTGCCAGCCTCTGCCAGAAAGCATTCTCAAGCTCCAGAAAGGCCCACGGCTCAGAGACTGGTCATGGTGGTTTGGACAGCACAGGTACCAGCGCCGCTGTGCATTCCTGAATTCTTCACCTTGCGCTGATGGACAAAAGCGGCGTGCTGGCCGTCCGCAGCGCGGCTCCTCGGCGGGGACCACGCGGCCCACGGGCTTCCACCACGGTGACAGCGGTCAGCAGCGTCAAAGGGCCTGGATCGTTGGGGAGCGGGAGGGGGCACAATTAGTAAACGGGTATGGGTGAGAAAGAGGGTGGAAAAGCAAAGGAAAGGTAAAGGCAAGATGGATGCGAAAAGACAAGGAAAAAAGGGCACTGGTGGAAGGTAAATACTGGAGGAGAGAGGCATGCAGGCACATGGGCACATGACGATACTGTCAAATAAACCCCTTTTCTGCTCAGTATCACGCATGTTTTTGCAGAAGTCTGAAATGACAAGTTAAGCTAGCTCATGTATACATTGTCTACACTTGCAAATGAAAAGCACTTCATATTTCAAAGCACTTCACAAAACTGAGCAAGAACCATGCGCCTTTTACAGCTGGAACAAAATAATGTGAGGGAGGCACAGACCTCCCAAGTATACAGTGCATTTTATCTGCAGGAAGCTGAAAGGGTTTAAGTGGCAGTTCTAAATGTACACCTGAAATAAGCATCTATAAGCAACATCAGTTTTCAAAGTCAGTGGAAAATGTAGATTCTAATGCAAGTTTGTTTTTTTTTTAAAAAAAGGAGAAGAAAATAGAAACTCAGAGAAATGAGCATTACTGTGCAGGAGCAAACAGCAGACACAAATCATTCACAATTTGGTTAACTAAGGGACTAAATACTACTGAAGAAGCTGACTGCAGCCATACCTGATTAACATAAAAAACTTAGTTAGAAAAAGAACCATTTTTAAAAAGCTCACAATACAAACTAAGATCCTGCTTTCTAATTTTGCATGTGAAGGTATAACAGTTTGTAAATTTCAAATTTTGAATTCTTAAAATAAAAACCACTGAAATATTGTGCACAGTCATGGCTAGTCCATACTATAGCTGGAATAAACTTCTCCAAAAGCTAGAAAGAGGAGCAGGGGAGAACACTCATTTAAACAGTGTTTTGAAGACTCTTTTTATGCAAGAGCCCTTAGGTAGAAAGCTGTAAGGCTTTAGGCACAAGCATCTCCAAAGCAGCAGGGATAAGCAACTTACTGAAACAGTTGAATTTTAAGACTTTAAAAAATGGACAAAGATTTATTAACAAGTTTTCTGTGTTGTACTAGATCCTTCACTGGTATGTTTTGGGAGAGGCTGATGCAAGGCACAGTCAGGTATCAAAAAAGTGCTTGGAAAAAAAGCACTTTTTCTTAAACTACTCAAAGAAGGAAAACAAATGTATTCCTTCAGTTTAATATAAAATTCACTTTGTTTCGATTTGGGTCATTAAATAGAGGAAATAATGTTGCTGTTTGTCTAGAGGGGTCCTGGACAGTCCCCAGCTCAAATTCCACCTTCTCATGTTCCAGAAAGCCTGGTTTAGTACTCCCAGCCCTGCCAGGACAGCCAAGCAGCCAGTGCAGGAGTTAGGAGATGACACGTGTTAAGGCAGGGAAGCAGAAAAGCATGCAGGAGCCACAACGGTGGTAAATGATTAACGCTCAGGGATAGTCCTCCTTTGGAAAAGAGAGAGGATTTATATAAAGGTCACCCATGAGTAAATTCAGAGTTTTGGGTTTTGTGAAACATGCTGAGGAAGTGACCCATGAATGCCGAAGGCTCCAGTCCTCAACAGTTCATTACACTATTTTCCCAGTTCTCTAATTTAAGTGGTTAAGTGAAAGCTTCATCCACTAGCAAGTGATAAAAAACCCCACACCCCTACTTACTCCATAATGAGGAAAAAATTATTAATCCTTTGTCTCCTGCCCTGCACAGAAATAGGTTCTCAAGAAAAGACTAAAGTTAGAAAGACACTGACTGTGTTTCAGGCTTTCCAGCCTTGCAGCTAGTATTTCAGACCATTTTCAGACCATTCCGACCAGTACAGTTTTCCTGTACTGACAATTTATAGGAATGGAGCAAAGAGAAAAAATAAAAAAAACAACAAACCACTGAAATCCTTCTTAGCTGGCAAAGTACTTTCTACAATCTGGCACAATTGCTGTTGGCAGCTGCAGCATTAACATTTTAAATTAAAGGAAACATTGACATTAGGAAGGGATCTAAGCTGCGAGGTAGCCAATACAGGCATCTGCCAAGCAGAGTACAGGAACTCAGGAGGTCGGGACCTTACTTCTAAACCCCTTCAATCTAACCATCTACAAAATCCCCAGTCCAAAAGATTTTGGTGTTCTCAACAATCCTTGGCAAACTCTCTCTAAAAGAAGACTATTTTTTCTGACAGGAAGCAAAGATAATTCATGCAGAAACAGGCCAATTAAAGACAGCAGCAGTTGAAAAGAGATCTTGTTAGCAGCACCAAGACACCAAGACTTGAAGGCGCAACAGCCAAGTCACAGCCCCTGCAAAAAATACATTATGTTCTGGCAATTACATTAACCTAACCCCACTTCCCATCTCTAAAACCAGAACGTAGCTCAAATGCTGACTCAGCTCCAAACTGTTGTCTTCCTACAGCTGGATTTGCCCTTCATTATGGGCAGTACTGTTTCCAGTGAACACATTAAAACCTCCTTGCCAGAAGACAACTGCCTTCAATAATAATATGTCTCTAAGAAACATAACACATACACAATGCAAGCACACTCGCCATTAAAACACATCAATTGCCAAGCAGTTTGTTTTCTTTACAGCATACTGGTTTGGGTTACATGCAGGTATATTTTGTATTCACTCCCACTCTTCTATAGAAAGGCTACATAGTGCGGTAGCTGGCACGTAAGCTTAGATTCCTTGACAATGTTAAGACAGACAGGCTCAAGTTGTAATCCTAAAAAGGGTGTAACAAAACCAAAATTGAAAGAGATTGGCTACAGAGTCCTCTCTGCTTCTGAACAAAAGCAGCAGGATTTCAATAAGCAACAGAAACCTTGCAAACACTAGCAAGAACACCAGCATGAATCAGATGCCCAAGAGCAGCTGTTTGGAACAAGAGTCAAACGCTTCCACCAAAGGAAATCCTGGCTTCTAGCACGCATCTTGCAGTTATAAAAATAAAACCATATTGAGAATGCTGAAGAATAAAGAAACCACCACCTTTCACCCACCACCATGTCAGGAATCGAGCGATCAACAGGATCTCACCAGAGACAAGCACAGATTTCAGATACTAGACAAATCAAGGGCAAAAGAAAGAAAAACAGCATTGATCATATGTTCTGATTGAAACTTCAATAAAATGCAACACATAAAGCAGAATTCCCACTCCCCTTATAATTCACAATCTATAGTATTAAAAGTCTTTAATCAATAAGATTTATGAAATTAAAGTACATTTGTCATTGCACTGTTAGAAACAGGTATCATCTACTTTTAAGAGACACTGAAGCAAAGCAGGTTGATAGGCCTGACAATGGGAGAAGGACCCGTTTTCTTGAGGGCTGAAACTGCTTAGGATAAGAGCTTTCACATTGCTCCATTCCATTGCTGCTGCTCCTGGAGAGTCTCACAGAAACCAGATTTACCCTTCTAGGGTAAGCCATGCAGCCTCTGAATGCAAAAGAAGCGGAAAAATTTAAGAGAACGTGTGCACAAGTACTGGGCTGATATACGTCAGTTTTGGTTTTGAAATAGCTTTGCAATATAGAATTACTTTAAGAAAAGATAAATTACACGGTTCATTTATCTTCAGACAAATCATCCTCATTTTGAGATGCATCCAATCCATAAAACAAATACTCTGACTACATGAAATCAAAGCTCTTATCTTCAGCTTGTGTCATTTTCCTCAAGCTCCCATTCTCCCCAAGATAATTTTAAAAAATCAGCTTGCTTATTTCAAAAGGTTCAAAAGAGATTCATAAGGATACCGGTTTACAAGGTTCTGTATTTTGTTAAGGATCAAGGTAAGTCCTTGGGTCCCATGATACCAAATAAAGGGTTACAACGAGTACTACAGCAAATCAGAAGGATCCAGCTCTCTCCAAGACTTGAAAATGCTGTTCCTGATTTAATAATTTCTTCAGCCCCTGACGAAATTTTATTTTGGTTGGCAGTGACTAAGCCTGTTGTCCTCACCTCCCCACACTACATTCACAGCAACAAATCAGCTGCATCATCACTAACCTGACTGTCAACTTAGGTTAAAGATACAAGGAAGGCAGCTTATTTAAGTGCAGATAAAGAAACAGTCACTTGAATCATGCATAAGTAAGCAAAATTCATTTCCCAGCAAAACACAACATACCACTTCTTGTCTTGCTGGCTGGCTCCTGGACTCCTTGGGAGGTTTTCTATTTCCACTAAGACTGGGGCAGAAGGAATCGCTGTAAGGACAGGTAGGTTTGGCTTTGCATTCCAGCTCTTTGGAGACAGAACATAAACAAGTTACTGTACACACAGTCATGAAGCGATGACACATTACACACAGCAAAACATATCACCACTTCTCCTTAAGCACAAAGTTAGAACAAGGCTGTTTTCCATTACTTCCACAGCACTGGATGCTTATGCCCAGTCTTTTCCAGTACTGCACACAGTACTGGGATCATAATGAATCCAAGGCTGCTCAAAGATTTCAGTAAAAAGCTATGGCCTACTGTGTCCTTTTTAAATTCATGCAGTAATGCTTTCCTCCTGTAGGTAACTGCAATAATGGGCGGCACCTTTGGGTTGCAGGCCTTTGGACTGCCATTTGAAACACAACTGCTCCTGAAAAAAATGCTCCTCCTGTTGCATAGAAGGCAAAAGGCTGGGCAGAGCAGAAATCTATCAGCAGAGACTGGGTATTTTAATGTAAAAACAAGTCAGATTCGTATTTTCGCCAATATGTGACCCCTTCTGAAATACTCCAGAAAGCAAGACAGGGTCTTTCCAAACTCCAAGTCCTGTTTTTGATACTCAGAGGGAGAGTGACCTTATGCCAACGTCCCTTTTCAGTGAAACAAGGTATTCTGCGTACAAGTACTGAGGAGGCAGGTGTCTCTGATTTCCTTCTCAAACTCAGAAAACACTGACTTTTTTCTAAAAAAATATTCTTTAATTTGCAGGTGTATTCTCCTCTTTCAGAGAAAAAATACTGTAACAAGGAATCAACATAGGTGCTGACGATAATGCCTTTTTTTTAATGTTACTTAGCATAGAGAATTAATGTGCTTTGGACAATAACCATCTCACACAAAGGTACTTTGTGTACCTATGAAAACCTGTGTCTATAAATAGCATAATTTATATAGTACTAGGGCATGTGGTATCTTCCTTACTTCAGGAAGGAAGATACTTACTTCCTTACTATATTACTAAATTAACCAATTATCTTGCTTGCAAATTAGTAGTCATTTCTTGGCATGCAATTTAGTAGTTAATAATTTGTAACTTTCAATTGGTCAATCACTGGATTTTAATAATAAGTAACAAAGTCCTTAGTTGAAATACATGAAAACTGCCTTTAAAAAGAATGAGAAAGTCCTTACTTGTGATCCATTAGTTTGGTTGATAACAGCATTGTTTGCAGTACTAAAAGACAAAAAGAATTTAAATCAGAATTAGGTCAACAAACTATTTTTGCAGGCTAGCAGAACTGCGAGGATTTTCAGAAAGAGATCTCTCCAAAGTACTTAACTGTTCTCAAAAGAAAACTGAAAAACTTACGTTTTAGGTCAGCTGCCTCATTCTAGGTAATTAAGGGTATCACATTATTTTTGATTTGTTCAACCTGTAGTTTATGTATAATTCATCTGGTTTGTCCTCTTCCTTTCCTAAACCAGTTTGGTATAGAAAGTCTGCCTGATTTAGCAGTAAGGTGGGGCACTTTTAAAGCAAAACCAATACAGGTTTAGTTAAACACCCAGCAAAATGTGACATTGTTGAAATCTCACCTATACGCTGTAGATACTACGTTTGTTCCACAACTAGAATTCTTCTGATTTGAAGTTTCACATCACAAAGTTTATCAGAAAAATTCATGAGTTTCTTCTGCACAGAACCTCTAATGGACTGAATTACTGCTTCAGAGTTTTAGAAGCAGCCAAAATAATGTGCACAGCAGCTTAGTCCAGCATTAATAATTTTATATTATTAAATATTTAATATATTTAATAAATTAAATAAGATCTATATCTCCACTCCTGATGATTTCTGAATCTGCAAGAGACATTTCACATTTTCATGAGACTTAATAACCTGCATGATAATCAAGCATATAAATCTCATGCAAAGCAAATTTTTTTTTTAGACTTCTAATCTTTAAAAAAAAAAAAAAGGTTCCAGTCTCCTATGACCCATTAATCTTTTGATTTGTGGCCTAGACAATAGCTATCCAACCTTGCAATTCAAATAGATTTCTGTATCTACTTCAGCAATTGTTTAGAATTATTTTACTTTATACCATAAAGTCAAGATCAAATAAGCTGTTCCTTGCCCGTTTCCCAGCTTTGCACCTTCGTGGAGGTTACCACAGAATAGTGCACCTTTCACAGGAATATTAAGGAATGCTTTCTGGGTAGCACATTCCCCTGTGATGAGTTAACACAAAAGAATGGAACAACATACATCTTTCATGATGCATTTCAATTAGCAACGCTCGAGTGTAGAGTTTCAGAAATGGCATAGACTGCTCTGGAGACTAACATAACAGTGCCACACCTAGGTGTAGATTAGAAGACCGTCGTCTTATCAGAAGGAGAAACTGCATATGAAGTTTCTCTTCCTACTCTGAGAATGACCTAAGCAGCATGAAACTCAGAGAAGGGCATGACAACACAGCATGATGAGAGCACTAATTAATCAGTCACACTTTGCATGCAGAGGTTCTTTAAGCCCTTTAATGACCCAGTGTTGAAGAGTACTATCCCATTTTATAAAAAGAAAAGACAATGCACAAGGTTGCAAAGACAGAGACCTCCACCGAAGCAACTGCAGCCTTGTCCCCATGCTTCCTAGACTTCTCCCCCTCCCACACAAGAATTAACCCTGCTGCTACCAACAGAAAACCTATGGCTGTATTAAGCCTGTTGTTGTGAAATGTTATTTTGACATTCCTTACCCAGCTCCTGACTTGTCACGATGCTTAACATCTACGAGTACCTACTTTTTAAAAATAATCTGGTTGCAATTGATCATTGCAATGTTCACAAATTATTAGGGCAATGGACAGAGAGCAGAGCTGAGTGACTCTGTTCCTTCACTACCAGGTAATTCTTTTCAGCCTGGTTTCCACTCTTCCCTTAAGGAAGGGGATATGAAGACTGTATGATTCGGATTCAGATGAGCATTTTACACTGCAACAGCAAGTATGAACCTACACGTGCAGAAAGACTCTAGGCATAGAAATAAAGAACCAAAAGGCCTCCCTCTCAATGTTGGCCATTAATAATTTAGTATAAATATAAAAAAAATAAATGCTTACTTATATAAAAATAAATACATAGTACAGAATATAAAACCATCAAAATATTTCAGACATTTATTTTATCATATTTTCCCTGTCTCTGACCTTCACCTGATGATGTATTTCAGTCACACAGCCACAGTAGGTGGATCTCAGAAAGAAGAGATCCTCACATGATTTTAACCGATCTGTGTACACGGCAGCACAAAAGAACAGGTCATATCCTAGCAAGAATCATAGCTAGTCATAAATGAACATCTATGCCTGCTAGTAAGTTGCTAGTAAGCAAGTCTGGCAAAACCTTCAATGTGACAGCAACACAGCAGCTTTGCTTTGAACAGCAGGTTTCATGTAAAGCAAACAAACACAAAACCCACAGCAAAACCACAGTTAAGAGGTTAACGCGCTCTACATTAAACTAATCTTATAACTTCCATCTCCAGACACGTGCTGAAGTACAGGTGGCAAAGATCAAACGAAATTCAAATACTGGAATGCTTCTTACCTTGTTTCTTCAAGTTTAGCAGAATGTGCTGCAAAAATAGAAAGTGTTAATTAAAAGCTAATTTGTAATTAGATTACTAGTTAAATATTAAGTATATTAATAATGAAAATAGTTTAGCACTGCCTAAAAGCAGGCAACTAAAAGATCTTAAGTTGCATGTCTCCCATGTATAACGTGTGAAAAATAAAATTCTAAATTGGAAAAACAAAATCAGAAATACGAACAGCAAACCAGAGAGCAGGATTTATGCAAGTATATGAAAGCATGCATGCAGGTCACACTTGACCTATGCAAGAACTGGAATAAGAGACAAGGTGAATATCACATGCTGATGGGTTGTAACAACAGAGTGCAACTCCTAAGAACAATGAGAAAATATCAGTGACAAAAATTTGAAAGTTGATTAATAAATTCCAAATATTATCATTAATATATTACTGTTTCCTGGATCCAAGTTTTCCATCTTCATACAGAGACCTATTGTGCAAAATTTATGGGTGTTTTACCTTCTAGGCAAGCTAGAAGGACATGCTTTGGACACAGGCTTTTTCTGATAAATATATGTGCTCTCCCAAATAAGCCAGAGAAAACCTAACTTTGAAAACTCAAGAGGAGGGCAAACAGTGACAGAAAAATTCCTACACTGTACCTTTAAAGGATATGACTACTTGATTGTGGATTGTACTTCTCAGAATTGAAGGTAAATAGTTTACCTTTCATTTGTAGTGTTCGTCTTGAATATCTCTTGCTAGGTCTCCTTTCAAAGGATGCTGATCTCCTGGCTTTATTGGTCTTGGTGGTTTGATATTCTGTTTTCCCACTAACAATGCCATGTAAAAGTAGAACACAGTAAATAACTTATTTTTAATGACAAAGTACAGACACTGGTCATCAAAACATCACATTTCTGTTTTAAATTCATAGCTTAATAATCTGATCTCACTTCTATTAAAAAAATCCCCAACTTAACACCTCAGAAGGCCTTTCACAAAAGAGGGAAGGAATTTTAGAAACATCCTAATCTTCACTCCACTTTCCCAAGACAAAAAGCTGAAGCAATGACTCCTTAAACATTAAGTTGTTGAAAACGCAAATTTGTCCTTTGTGTATTTCTGTGGTCAAGTCGTTAGGAAGATCTTGGTTGAAAATTCTAGGAGAGAGTAAAGCTTAGGGTATGGTGCCAAAGGTCATAGAGAAAGATGGTAACAGGATTATAAACCAGCGTCTAGATGCTCTTGTTCCCAGGCAAGTCCCCTTTTCCCCAGGTCTGGCCAGACTCTGCCCCAAAAGCAGTAGCAGCCTCATGATCTGCTGATGTCTTAGTACCACTGATCCTTTCTGAAGTGGACTAGATGGTACTGGTGTGGTTGCTGTAAATGGAAGCAAAGTATACGCATACTGCCGGGGGTCATGCCCTACTCCCCTCCATATGTTCTCACCAACACTGGTGGGGCAACTGACAGCGTCCTGCAGACTAGAATGAGACCACAAGCCATTCGGAAATCTAATAGTTGCATGGGTAGTGCCTGACATGGAAGCAGGCATTATCCTAGGCTTCTGAAGTCCTACCATTACTCAAAGTCAGTAACTCAGGAGTCAAAAGACTTGCAATGTCCCCAACTGTGCAAGTCAATCATCCATCCTCTATGGTTCATTTAAAAAACCTTGAGAAACCTTTGGTTTCTTACTGCACAGACCAGACTCACCTAAAGATAAATCAGAAAATGCAGGGGAAAAATCTATATGATTTAACAAAACCAATAATGCAACACACTCAGCTTCAAGTTTCACTGCTCTGTATGTCCTAGATGAATGTTTCCACTCATAATCCAAAAAAAAAAGCAAGAAATGACAGAAGATACATGCTAAATGACAGATGACACGGACCTGTATCGGAACCGGGATCCTAACCGAATGAAGCCTGATCGACTTGAGCTTTTTTGGACAGGACCTCGGAGCCGGAAGAAGGCGTGATGTTCCACTGCACATTTCCACAAGTGTTTGCAGGCTTTGGGATGATCCAGTCTAAAGACAAAAGTGTGCTCCTGCTCCTTTCCCTTAAAGCACACAAAGCACACAGACAATTTATAAGGGGCTTCAATAAGTCAAAGCTACAATTCAATGCAAGCCAAATAAAATTTGTTTTTTATGAATACTGAAATGTATGTTTAAAAAAATATTTAAGGCAGAAAAATCAACCTTTTCAGAAGCTTTAATGAACTGCTCTGTTGTCTGAAGTTGGAAAGGGCCAGAGCCCATATATTTAACAAGTCAAACCTCTGAATAGCTACAGGTTAGCAGCTGACTAGCTAGTTAGCTATGAGTTGGAACTGTTTCCAAATTATCAGGCCTACACTAGTTCCACAAGGTATTCCCCTTTTCAAAACAGAGTGAGGAAAAGTGGATTGAGCCTATTTATCTTGTACTTAAGTCCCTTCATTCTTCCCCTCCTCCTAACTCACAACCAAAAATCTTGCAAGGCATCCACGTTAATTCTCAAAACTTAAATGTAAAGAAAGAGATCAGGGGTATATGAACTAGTACTGTGTAATCAAGACTGACATGTAACCAAACAGATAGTTATCTACCTGTTCATCATCTTCAACAACAACTAGTGTGAGTTTGTTCTTCTTGAAGTCAAGCCTTGTTATCTTTGGCCTGCAAGATGAACAGAAAAAGCAGGTTATGCCTACCTCTCCTCGTAACTCACTGAGAGGTGTCTGACATGCTGGTCCAGGCTTCTCTACCAAATATTATTTTCCTGGTTTTGTGTGTGTTTGAAGTTGATGCAGTAGGGCTTGATTATACTGTGGATACCAATGTATTACTTCAAAATGTAACACTTAATTAGAAACCTTACAGATAAGAAGTCAGCAGCTTCTACAGAGATAATTCTATAGGAACTTAAAATAATAATTACTTGAACTGAAATCAAACTCCACCCAAATACTCTTGCTTCCCTACTCTTCCAGAAGCCCACAGCACTGAACTGGGAAAGACAGTTCCAAAGGCTGGACAAAATAATTCTGCTTTATTAAAGAAAAGTAAATCACTGTATAATATATCACAGACCAATTCCTATGACAACTCTGTTTCAGAAAATCCCAGCCAAACAGAACAAGAACACGACACAAAAATGCAAACACTTCACCCTCCTGCCCCCCACCAACAGAATATCCAGGATCGATGGTGGAGGGTCAAGATGCAGAGATAACATTTCTGCCACAAAGTGAGCATTCTTCTGAGAATTCTATAAAATTGGACTAGGCTAACCTAAACTACCTATTAATGTGATGAAATATTACCTCATCATCTGCCCACTCATTCTTTGTATAGCTTTGGAAGACTGGATGGGAATTACAGAATAAAGCACTTAAAAACCCGTAAAAGCCCGTGTACCTGGACGCAAAACACTTGGTGTTTTATGCAGTGTAAAGCCCTGCAGAATTTCACCATTTCATGACAGCATATGTAAAAATTATACAGGTACTATTGCTTCTGCCTCTTTTTCAACAGTAAGGCGTAACACTTGGCTAGAACACCTGAAAAAACTTAATTTCACTGACTGGGTGCATACTCATTTTCAAAGCAATCTAGTGCAAAATACACCACCACACACAATAAAAAAAAAAATAAAAACATCCTGAAGTTATTCCATCTTTTACTTGCCTCTAGCATGTTACACATACAGTCTATTAACCTATCAACCAAGAACGTGCAAAGAAGAAAGAATATTTTTGGACACCATGAAAACACTCACAAGCTCCAGAATATTTCTGCAGGTATCTAATATTCATGGTGCTCTCACATCCCAAACTTTTTTTTTTTTTTTGCTAGTGCAAAAGAAACAAAAGAGTAAAAATCCAAACTGTATTTTAATTAGAGATTAAATATATTTTAATCAGGGAGCTTACCAGAAAAACAAACCAATCTTTGTGTCTCCTTCAAACACAAGAACTCCTGTAGGTGTTAGTCCCAGGCTGTAATCATTGCCATCTCTTGCCTAAATGCCACAAAATAAAGATTACGTTCATTTTGGTGTTCGACCCTATATCCAAATTATTCCAGTGATTAATGTAGCTTATTTCTATGGTGTTATAACTAAACACCTATCTGCTTATTTTATACTATAAAACTTTCTTGTTTCAATTACCTTAATGCAATGGATTTTTCTAGTTTGCAACTCCTCAAAAAGGGTGACTAAAGTGGAAAATTAAAAGTCTCTTGATTTGTCTGTGTAATAAGGACCTCCTTGTACAGTCCTCTGCACTTCCTTCTCCACAGGAGACCTATTTTACTTACAGTTTTTCAGCTGGTAGCTGACTGGACCCCAGCCAATTTTAATTACTATGATTTTCACATAGTGATTAGTCTAAATACAAATTGTAGTATATATTGTCACACCAATCATATTTAACACAAAGGAGATATGTTTGGACTAAAGTTATACCTCCTAGAAATCTATACTATAAAGTGGAATGGTGATGCAAAGCCAGATGACTTGTAACACAGTTTAGATGAGTACAATATTCCTGTTTTTTCCCCTTTAAAGCAAAACCAGTGTTGCAAAGCAGGACAAAGCTAACATTATCATTTCCAAAGGTCACCATGCTGTGGTTAAACATACCTTGACTATGTGCATGTCTACACCATACATTTCCAGCCACTTAGCTTTGTTTAAGTAGTTAGTTTCAGCCTGTGCTGGTGTTTGCCCCCTGTAATAAATTTTTTGCTGTTAGGTAGATGCCTTAAAAAGCACAGAAAGGAAAAACTGGTATATGAGGAAAGAGGAAAAGAAATTCCTGAGAGTTTGTGGAAAACTTAAACACTGCTGACACTTACTCGCTTTCATGAACATCAAGGTCACTTTTGTAAGTTTTAATCTGAAACCACTGCTGCAAAAATAATTGTATTTCAAGATTCGTTTTACTCAGACCTTTGGAAAGCTTCATTTTTCACATTACATCCTCTTACAAAATATGACAGAATTATATTAGAATTACACTCCTGAACAAGACCACAGAAGAAGTGTCAGCAGTATCTTTTTAATACATTCTCTTCACAGAAAAATCAGTGCAAACAGCTGGTTAGCATGCACTGGGAGCTCTAGTACCTGCATTCTTTCCACTTCTCAAAAATGGCTAGTTCCATCTCTTCAGTCTGAGTGGGAACAAACCTGAACTCAGACACCAGTTCAGGGACATGTTCAGAAGGATCATAGTCTCCAAGTTCAGCTACAAAAGAACAGCATTGTCAAGCAATGTTCCAATAAACAAGGGAACTTTTGCATACTTTTCTAGTTAATCTAAAGTACTGAATTTCTTTTTGTGTACCCCCTTCTCCTCCAGTCCTCCCAATATTTGAAGTGTCACCTTCTCTGACAGTGAGATTACGGACACTGAACAAATGGTTGTGTCATCTGCAGAAAAGCTTTGCATTAAATTTTACAAAAATCTATTTATATATTTGTTAACAAGCTTCCTATAAATGGAAGTTACCAACATCCTTGAAACTCACCTTTTTTCTTTCTTGCAGAAAGTTTTTAACATTTTTATCACTGAAGTCTCTACTGAGATGACAGCTGACTAAAGTTACAATGGAATTTTGCCTTAAATTATTAAAACAAAATAACTGGAGATTTGTAAAAAGCAAATAGTTCTGATACTTCATAAAGCTGTTTGTCCATTCTAAAAATCAGTCTCTGGTTTTATGATGATAAATCCCCCTCTCTTGCTAAAATGACTGTGTCAGAACACAATCATGCAGCTGTTCTTTGTCGCTCTCCTTTTCATCCAAGAGCAGAATAAATGCCCTACTGGGTCAGTCAGATGGCTCATCTAGTCCACTGCTGCACGGTCAACAGAGGCAATAAGAGATGCTATTTAGAGAGCGTACTGGAACACGCTTGTCCATGGGTGTGCCACATCAAAAGCACAACCTCCTTTTTCCACAAGATGCTAAAAAGTCCAGCTTTTAAAGGCTGATGCGTGCCTAAAATGCTGAAACTCACAGTTAGAAACCTTTATAAAAATGTCCTATTTTCAGAGTCACTAAGCATTTGCTCCTCCCACTAATTTCAAGCGGCTTCGTAATGTTCAGCTCATATCCAAAAAATTAGGAATAATTCTTTAACTTGGACCTTGGGTGTCTAATACAGGCTAATAATTATTTTGTCTGAAAAAATAAACTACAAACATTTGTGTAGGTAAAAAAATAGTGACATCTTTGGGAACATCTGGAAAAGTCATATAAATACACACAGTATTCCACAGGTAGAAAAATGACCTATAATCTAAAAACCTGTTTCTTGGATTTCTTAACCCTGCAAAAGCGTAAGAACAGTCTTTTCACCCCCTCCCTTTTTTTTTTTTTTTTTTATTTAAATGCTGACTGAGGAAGTCTGTAGTTCTATAATAATTTACTCCCACTAAAACGCCTGCCTCTGTTGAAAGGAATGCTGTCAAAGCCAGCTTAGGTTCCAGCTGATTTAAATAAAAGTACACAGCTGTCAGACAGTAAGATTAAAGCCCTGCTACGGGCCTCATTGTGGAGAGAGAAAAGGCCAGCACAAAAAGCAAAGCATATATAGCCTAATTAGATCACTTTGTTCTTCAAAAAACTTATCCTCTGAACCCGTATCTTAAGGCTCTAACAATGCTAATATTTTTAACTATGGAATGTATTCTAACTGTTTTCCTTCCACACCAAAGAGCAGGTTAAAAAGGCAGGTATCTTTATACCCATAGAGAGTTTAATCCCAACTCTCTATACCTACACATGATCAGGGCCATTAGTAGCTCCAGCCTGAAGAATAAAACATGTTTTGGAAAATATACGTAAAAGAAAAAATTTCAGTGACTTAGTCCTGTTACCGAACTCCTACAAAGTAAGTGCAGTAACGCATTTGTTTATTAGATGAATGTTGTGTAGAGAATTTGTGCAGCACAAACACATGGCAAATCTCCAAATTCCCTTTTCATCAAAGAGAACTGTACAACAGCTTTACAGCACAGGTTCTGGGATTTTTTTTGTAGACTCAAACTGGTTGAATGAGGCCACATAGCTGTATTTTCCAAAAAGGACACACAAGCCTACTCCAGCAGACACTTCTAGAATTTCAAGCCTCCTCTCTTTCTTTTAGCAGTTCCCCTGCTTGAAACCATGGCAAACTTCAGATTTGTTACGATCACACCCTCATCCAAACAACAGAAGACAGTGGCCATGAAGACCAATGATAACACAACCTATACAAGCAACTGAAGGTCAGACCACAGCTCTCAGAGAAGTTGTGGATGCTGGAGTCTCATTTGGAATTAAAAAAAAAAAATCAAAGATGACTCATTAATAAGTCTCAGATGACTCAAGCATTGTGCTGTATAGCTGAGAAAAAAAAATACAGTATGTCACCTCTTTTGGTTGAAGAAGGATCTGAAATAGCAACAAGTGTAGTTCAACCATAAATGTTCAAGTACGAGCATGAAAGATGAGGCACTAACATGTTTCTACAAGTAAGCTGAAGTCAAAAGCTGGGTGGTTTTCATACACAAGACTTTTCAATTGAGTGCAGAATCAAAGTAATTTTGCATCTGATTTGTATAACGAAGAAAACACATGGCAGAAACTGCATGATGAAAACAAGTGAACTGTGTTACTACATGAAAGCAATTCAGAAAGACTGCAGACCTCAGGTCTTGTGTGAAAGTAGACAGGTTTGCACACAAGCACCTGAGAAAACGAGTTTAGGGCAAAGCTGTTTATGTTCAGAACTTCCTTGATCTGTTTCCTGAGGAACTGAGTAATTTTCTATAAATGTTCTCAGCAAAATTACAATCCAGAAGCGCTGTTTCATGTTGGATCACCTACATCTGAGCAGAATCTGTTTTCTGGACATAACAAGGACAGACTAAAAGAGGCAATAAGAGTCTACACAAAAGCTGTTCATGCAACTTCATCCTTCCCCACCCGTACCTACTCACCTTGCATGTTATAAGCTGCCAACTGGACGGCGGTGTCAAAAGGACACTCCAATCTGCCAGAAGAGAAATGCCTTGTTAAAACTTTAGCTGACACTATTAGTAGACAACTCAACAGTGAGAAACCATAAATGTTTGGGCTAATAAGTGAAACGGATTAGTAGATTTTCAGCAAATTAACAAGAGAATAAGCACTACATTATTTAAGCATTCCCCTGCTGTTACTCATGCACACAAAAGTAGTATTTTAGAGAAAAAATAACATTACATTACTTAGCAAAACTTATTAATTATACAAATATAAGTTTAATAAATCCTATGTTAAACACACTGTAACTGTTTAAAATGCTGTTTATTGGGAATACTTACTTTCCACTAAGAATATCCAGTTTTAGCTGCAGAACAAATAAATACCTGTAGGATTAAATAAGAAAGAAAAGTCATTAATTGGCGTCACTCTGCCAACAGGCGGAAGTTAGACCCCGACACTTTACATGGTTTTCAAGACTGAAGAAACCACATTGTGTTCTTTGAAGGCTTTATCAGTTGGGCCTGTATGCTTTGCACACATTTCAAATGAAATAAACCCAAAACTAGAAGTTGTCACAAGTTGAACTACTGTGTTGCATGGAAAAAGAAACAGGATACCTAAGTAAGTCTCATTTATTCTCTTCTCACCCTACCTGGCAAAGAACAACTTGCACCTTCTGCATTTTTTTCATTGTTCATAGACAAATCGATCTCATAAGAGAATGAATATTTTAAAGTCTCTCAAAAATAAAGTTCCTAATACAGATTGCTTAGTTAAAATCTAACCCAGAAAGCTGACTGCAAAGTGACAAAGAAATAAAGAGGAGGCTGCAGCCTTTTCAAATTGTTTACTCTTCAGAGCCAGCTTTCCTTTACTGCCTTGTTTATTTGGTACTCTTCTTGCTTAGGAATCAGTCAAATATTGAATAGAAAGCTCCCATCCCTTTGGTGTGCAACACCAATGCATCTGGTACATAGCCCCCTTGCTCCACAGCTTTCATTTAACAAGAGAAGTACTCTCATCAACTAAAACGCTGGCATCCATGATGGCATCCAGTTTGAACTCTATTACAGATGAACAGAAGCCTTGTGCACAAACCAAAGACAATGCTTCTGTTTCAACATGTGCCTATGTCTCCTCGTACTCACGTAACACAGACATGAAACAGATGCATTTTTCCTGCAGGTCCCTTGGAAATCCACAAATACTTTGCCAAACCATTTACTATCCAAAGCCTTTTGAACACTGGCCCCCTACATGGGGAATAAATTTGTTTGGTACTGACCCCAGATACCAAAAGAATGAGCACAGGCCTCCAGCGTATCGTGGGTGTGACCAGTCCATGCTTATCAGCCACATAACACTTGCAAACAATTCCAGCATACTTCCCGTGCTTAGGCTGTGTTACATGACCTCTGACTGGTGGCACCTGATGGGAAGCTGGCAGAAAATGTGAGCAAGCTGCATGGGTGAAAGCTGACAAGGGATTCCAGCTGGGTGTCCTGCCGCACAAAGAAAAGGTGGAACCCTTGGAAAGCCCCTGCTAGTGACATCTACAACCCACAGCAGAGCTCCCCATCCCACTGCTTCTTTAAGACATAATATTGTCTCGAGACAGAAGAAAGACTTGCTGTGCTCCTGTTCTGGGGGATTAGCTAAGCAGACAGACAAGGTTTAAAAGCCCTCAGGTTTCAGGTCTGCCACACTAAAACCTGTATAGCAAGGTCTGACTGGCAGAACTCAGAATGGATGAAAATGTTTCAGAGGGGTAGATACAGATGTAGGTCTGATTTTTGCTTATGGTTACTGTTTTTAAAGACAGTTAAATATTTATTCAGGAACATGAATGGGGAGATAAAACATTCTTCCCAGATTGGCAGGAAAGCAATTAAGAAAAGCAGTTATAACCTTAAGTTATGAAGCTGCACGGGGTACATATGGCTGTAAGGAGTAATGCTGCTATAATCTTCCTGGTAGCACTCCTAGGGATTTGGCTAAAGTGCAGATCAAAGATCCACACAGACATAAACCTGAACAACAAACAAATGCACTTTACGCTCTTACAAATGGCTGAGGGTACGAAGCATCTACAGCTACCAAGGAAACATAACAACTTCTTTTTCTCTCCAAAACCTATCATCAGCAGTGGTGACAATGCAAAGAAAAGATGCCTTTTACAACAGATTTGTACTACTGACAGATGGTAGGCTGTGTTCTCTTTCAAAGCACCCCAAGTGTGACTCAGTCCAACACGAAATGCAGCATTATGAATGGGTTTGTGAAATGCTTTAATCAAGACAAACTGCTGCTCACCTGATACGACAATCCTACACATATAGTACTGTCAACTCACACCTCAACATGGTAGCAAAATACTATTTTCCCTTTGCATAAGCTCTGCAAAGACCACAGAAGTAACAAAATGTTCAGTGAACTTATTTTTGCCAAAGAGAAGCTCTAACTTGCAATTCAATGCTTTTGTGCCTAAAGAGATAGGATGACTGCATACAGCTGAACCTAAATGCAGCTTAAGAAGAATAAAGAAAGAGGAATGATATCTGTTCTCTTCAGTAGAAACCTCTGCCCACTGTGTATAAGCTACTCAAATCAGTTGCCAGATTACCTAATGAAAATCAGTGCATAACGCAATGCAGTAAATTTATAGATCTCTTGATATTATAGCTCATTTATTTCATGAGAATTACATTAGAAACATTACATTACACAAAGCCAAGTAAGCAAGCAGCTCTACAGAATTCTCCAAAACATCATACAACTGTTTAAATAAATGCTACAAAAACATTTTCCTGGCCTTATTTGGATACCTATTTCTCACCCCAAATCCCTCTTACCTTGTTAGTTCTTCACGTAGATTGTTGGGCTCTGATGAGTAAAACTTTACACGAAAATGCAGACAATAGGGTGGGCCAACTGCAAAGTATAAATAATTCAAGACAACAGTAACAGTTACTGGAGGAGACATCTTTTCTTTATTACACAGAATCACACCACAAAACTTGACTGAAATTGGCTCTGTCCTACCACAAGGTCTTAAGGCAGGAAAAACATCAGGGTGAAAGGACACTTTATATACACACAAATACTTTTATGTGTTACAACTCAATCCAACAGTCATATGACATTAAGTCGATTTATCTCGCCAAGAGCACACGAACCTAGGTTGATCTCTATATTTAAGGACTCAAGAAAGATGTGCCCCTTGGCTCTGCAGTTGACCAAACCCCTACGTACTCTGTTGGTCTCTGCAACACCTTCCCAGCGCTCTGGGAGACACCCACTGCTGACAACTCAGGCCCCTTTATTCCACAGAAGTTTAGACATATTTCGAGGGGATTTAAGAGACCCTTCTGTGAAATAATCATCTTTTCTGGAAACCAAAGAGTTAATTCAGCAAAAGGATGGATTAACAGTTCTTTAAAAATGTGCAGCGCTCTGCTGATTCCTGCATTTGACAGGAGGAATTTTCTCTCTCTCGGTGCTTCCAAAACCTCTGTTGTACTAACACAGCACCGCAAATCCCTGAAGGCTTCCCACAGCGGAGAGCAAGGAAGCTGCTAAACGAAGATCATTCGATGTCACAGTTTACCCAAGCACATGTCACTGAAACAACCAGCCCACACTAAACCCTTGTGCAGCAGGTAAGGTCTCTCAGTGCACCCAACAGATCTGGGCATTCAGGACTGCCCCAAGGGATGGAAGGTCCAAGACAAGGATAACTATTTATAATACTAAAGCATCTTCAGCTGCTTTGACTCCATTGAAACTATAATTAATGAGCCTCTAACATGTTTAATTAAGGACATTAGAATAAATTAATATGAGCTACAGAGTGAAGAGGTCATTAAACAATCAGCAGCACCATGCGAGGCTTTTGTCACAGGGTCTTGTCTCCCCTCACAGGACACTTCCCCCCACCACCCATTTCAACTCCTTGTGCCTCCTGCATGTTCAATATGAGATCCCAAGAGAAAACAGAAAGGGTACTTACTTTTAACTTGCTTTTTAATGCTTTTTGTGTTGTCCAACCAATGCTGAAAAATAAATTACTTTCATTGAATTATCAATAAAGAAATCTCACAGAAACAGCGAAAAAGGGAAAAAAAACCCCAACATTCATTAGCAAAGTCCATCTTGGAATAACTAACAAGTAGTTCATTAAAACAATCTAATCGGAACTTTTCACAATTCACAGCTCTCTCAGTGCTTATCGAAGAGCCTTTCACTCCAAGTTTGTAATGCAAAATGTCAGTTTTAAACAACAGAAACATCCTGTAGTACCTTATTTAAAACAAATCTTCAAGAAAGCATTAACTACTTAAAAATAAATGTACTGACAAACCACTTTTATTACTAAAATTTTCATCCTGTCCAAACAAACACACACTTAATTTGCAAGTCAGCCAGTGACAATGTGCCCAGAGAGGCATAAATCACAGTTGGAGACTCTGGCACTCAGTTTTGTCTGATGTTTACTTGGGCTGGAAGGGGAGAGACAAAATAAATATCATTGGCTTTCAGGCATTTTTTTTTCAGGTGACTCAAGTGCAGTACTAGCAAAGCTGTCTATGTGCTCTACCTAATTCTCCCAAAAATATTCACAGGTGGCATTTTAGCAATCGTCACATGAGAGGACAGAATTTACTGCCTCACCTGCTAATGCTAATTGTAAGTTGTATACTAGACATGAAGCCAAAACAATGGCTTCAGTTATACTGCATACAACAGTATGTGAAATATAAGCTATAGATGGCAGGCTGAGAGAAACATCTATATGCATATGCTATGCTCCCTCAGGTAATTGTATATATTCTCGTTGCTGAAGAGTTTATACCAGAAATTAAAGATAAAGCTGGAAGGCTAACATACAGCTAGCGGTAGAGACCTACTTGCAAGTGCTGTGCATAGTGAACAGCTCCTGCCTCCAAAGAGGAGGGTGACTCAGTTAAACTGTAAACACAGCACCCTACTCAACATAATTGCACTGACTCAACAGCCAGAGCAAACGACCCAGCACACTGTGTCCTGCATGGTTCACAATGCCCAGGTAACAACACCTCATTTGATCAGTCCCAAATGTCACCCTGCAACTAATACAGATGAATTACATACTTAGCAACACTCCTTTCGTTAAACTACGTGCCATGAAGTTCACAGTGGGCCCCAGGGAGGACAGAAAAGCAACAGGGGTATGAGAAAGAACCGGTATTTTCAGGTTACAATGCCAAGAGCAAACACATTCCTGCCTCTGCCTTCTGCAGAGTAACGTCAGCCTGTAACACAGGCAGGATATGCAGTGACTGATATATCAGCTGCAGATCAGAACAACCAAGCCATCTACTGCTGCTACACACACAGCTGAAAATGATCTCATTACCTATTAAAACAAAGTAGCTACAACCGAAAGCTGTCTGAAATATATCTAATATATTTGTAAAATAAAGCAGGAAGCTTAAGGAAGAATGAAGCAAATATTTATGTCAACTTTGCTTACACTATCAGCAAAATGTAGTTGAGCAATTTTTTCTGTTTGTTTGGTTTTTTGAAGAAAATGATATAATCTTTCTTCCTATTCCATAAACTCACTTCCTGGAAGAGACAATTGACTTCCTCCACCATAAAAACATACAAACTACCTACTTGGAGGCTTGCAGGTGATTTAGATACAGAAATGGTAAAGCAAGACACTTCTGGGCTCCAGGACTGGCTGTGCACTCCTGTTTCATCTCCTTCCTGTTTTCTCTCATCAACTCCACATTCCAAGGGAAGGCAACCGAGAGGCCCAGGACAGGCACTGATAGGGTTTTACTCTGCTCAGCTCTTACCACAGCTGCCTACAAGAGCTCCATCTGAATGGTAACCGTGTTCGTGGAAGAAGGGAAACAGAACTGCTTTTAAATGGAGTGGAACGAAATAAAAATCAACAACAAAAAAAAAGCCCCAAACCAACACATGCATGGACACACACAGACAGGAAACTTAAGATTTATTCCAAGTGATTAAAATGGAATTCAAGTGGACCTGGCAAAAAGTTTACATTTTGATGAGAGTTTGCTCAGCACAGTCTGCTGCTGAAATCCAGAGATAAAAGTTTCCTAAACAAAAAGCAATACGAACAGACTGGGCAGAGTACTGGAAGTCCTGACTAAAACAGTTTGCTGCTTCCAGAAAAAGAAAAAAAAAAATAATAAAAAAAAAATCACACCAGCAACATTTCAAGAAGGTAGGTTTTTTTAGTAAGATGGTGAGGCTAGAACTAGTCCCATATTTTATGGAAGTAATAGGTGCACACTTAGTGCAATGCTATTCAAATTATTTTCAGCATTAAGCAGAACATTAGACAAAACTGCCAGAGTAACAAACCAACATGTTGTACAGTCCCATTAGGAAAAGCAAGTATTTGATGCCTGCAACTTGTATGTTAGAATTAAAATTCATCACCTGTTAAGTGTTCAGTGCCTCCTTACTAGAAACATCTTTCCAGCATTGCTAAAGGGAAAGCCAAATAGTGCCCCAAGTTAACAATAATCTTCATCTTTCCTGTCACCAGACATGCTGTGCTGTTCACTATCAGCCCAAATCAAAGCTGCTCAAGTTAACAATAGCTTGGTCCTTTGCCAGATCAAGTCTGATACATGGTGGACAATCCTGCAAATAAATCCCTTTGCCATCTCCTGCCTCTTACTGGGGAGGTGAGGGAGAATCTATTCCTAACTATCAGCCTAGCAATGAACACAGAAATCACATGGAAACAACAGTTCTTTCACTTCACTAATTATTTCAATAACTTTATTAAAGAAGACAGTATTTGAGAACCCTAGAATCCATAATGTCACTAAGAGTTTGTATTAATTTGGGTTTGTTTTTTTTCCCCTCCTAAGTCAAACTCAAACACTTATCTACTAGTCACTTACACAGCTCAAAAGAAGAAAAAAGCTATCCTTCAGTTGTTCAAAATTAATCTTCTCAATTTTTATATAACTACATGTTGCTAGTTTGTCAGTGTTTTTATATCATCAGGTGCAATTAGCTAGTAAGGCAATGTACTTAGATTCAAATTGGGTAGCAGAAAAACTCTCTCCCTCAGAGCCAGCGGACAATTCTGTTCACAGTAAAGGACTGGATTCTTACACTGTTTATTTAACAAGTCTCCTAAATAATCTTTGACAAGTCATTTGATTAGTCTCTGCTTTTGTTTCCAGTTGCAGATTGGGCTTCTGCTAGAATATGCCAGCTCCTCTTTGCAAGAACAGCTAACATCACAACAGTCCTTCATTTCTTAAAGCAATTATCTCTAGCAGTTGTGTTCAACTCTTCTGGCAAAATGCAATCTCTCCAGCTTCGTTATACAGAGTGTATCGTTACAGTCCAGTTGAAAAAGATTGTTATCTCTACTCTGCCTCTTTTCAGTCACACATAGTTAAGAAAAGGAAGCAAACTAAGTTTGAAATCGCCTGTACCTGGTATATTGTGCAGTAACAAATACTCAATCAGGTGCTGTCTGGACTGGCAGTAACAATTTGGTGAACAAAAAGCAAGCCATGAGCCATTGCTGAGGCATAAAAAATTAACTCTTACTTCCCCATTTCAATACTGAAATGACGTTATTTGCTAACAGAACAGTATGAGAAAGAAGTTTACCATACAGATGGTTTCTCCATAACTAACCCACTGTGATCTAGAGTCACATGGAAATACTTGTGGCAGAAAAGTCATGTGGCAGAAATTGAGTTGGAATGCCTAAACCATACAGATTATTTTTTTTCCCAAAAGCAAAAAATAAATGCAATGGAGTCATTCACTATCCTAGACTGCACACACACACTTAACACAGCAAACAGGACTTTTATAAATATAAAATGGTTTGTGCAATGGGTTGTTTTCTAATTTCTGCTGGTAAGAGGTATGCATGTTTCCGACTAACATCCCTCCATTAGTACAAGTCTTTCTCCTTAGTGCTAGACATCTCTGTTCTGCAGGAGGCTTAAGACCATTTTAACTGACTGGAAGCAGCAGCCCAGCAGCAGCTAATCCCACTAGTCATTAAGTTTGCTTCAGATGCTAAGCACAAATTATTTTCACCAAAGAGAATACTGTCTACAATTAGGAACTAAGCATAAAACTCAATAGCAATAATTTTGAAAAGAAGCCATCAGGTTGTAAGTGTGCTTTGGGGTGGATAACACTGTGTGCAAAGCTGTCAGCTTCTTTCAAAGATTCAAGCTTGAGGAGTTTTTTGCCATTCTACAAAGCTGTAACGATTAAGATGTCACCTTCAAATTGTTCTGGACATAGACCTTCACAGAAGTAAAGGAACATATGTCATTGCCTCTTTTGTATGCTGACCTCGAACAATTCAGGTATTTAGCTCAGCAGCAACAGTCTCTGCTTCCACTCTGCCATCCTAATCACTAAATAATTCTGAAGTGGACTTGAAACACAGAAACAATTAGATACATGTAACAAATAAGACTGATGTACAAGGTATGAAAACTCAAATCTCATTCTACTTGGGGGTGTTGGGATAAGTGAATACAGGTTTAAGTTACAGGCATGCAGGACAGAAAAATCCATTCCTTGACCAATGCCTCTCTTAACTTGCAGTTATCTTGCGGGCAGGATTAAGCACTTGGTCATAAGAAGTATCTGTACAAAACTACACTGCCTGCAAGTGAAAGAACTGTGGCTGTTTGTGACAAACAATGCCCTGCTTCTGTTTTCAAAAGCAGTCACATTTTTACAAACATACAACAAACTTCACAAATAAACTCAGGCTTCCAAGAACCCTCTACTCAAACTGTTTGGTACATGCAAACACAACTATACTCTCCCAAAATTTTCTAGTTGCAGGTCTGAGTCATAACCAGTTTGAGCAAATCAAAGGTACACCCCTCTTACCAAGATTATTTCCCAAGCAGACATTAACAAGATGACTTTAGCTGATGAGAAAGTTAATGGCACTGGCAAAGGAAAACTTTCTCCACTCTGTAGGACAACAGAGCCAAGCACACACTCTAGTTTTGCCTCTTCCTCTCTGCATCAGCAGCATCAAGAATTTCTACATATGTGCCAGGCTCTGGGGTCCTGCTGGACCAGCCAGCCTAAGGACAACAGAAGGTGTGACAGGAACAAGTGAAAGACAAGAAAGGAAGAGACAACAGCACTGTAATATGTTAGAGTGCTCGAGGTAGAATTAAACTTGGAGTCACTTACACTAACACACCACAGAGCTTCTGCACAAAACTTCACTCAAAAAATGCAGCTTTCTTATAGCATTTTGGTTAATATCAAGATTTAACTTTTAGATTGTTGCTTGGAGTCGGGGAGGGGGGGGAAGAGTACTGCAACTCACCGCCACTTGTGCGGAATCCATGAACCTTAGTCCAAAGTAGTCGCTTTCTATAAGGTCCAGATGATACATGATCTGTTCAAACAGAAGCTGGCCTTTGGCTTTTTTCTGAAAATATAAAAAGATTTGGTACTTAGCAGGCAGATTTACTGTAGCAATTACATTCTTCTAGGTTTACTTTATATTGTAATTCCAAAAGTAAGAGAAACCCAAAATTAAGCTTCTGAAAATATAATGTGGACATTTTTTTTCTCTTGTATTTTTGATGGCTATTTTTCTGAAAGGTAAATGTACACCCCACAAGAAGCACACATAATATCCTTAAAGGAACTGCATAATCTTTTTTGGAAAATGTCAACACTGACTTGCACAAGACAGTGTTAAAATCTCATTTTGTCATTGTCCCTTTTAGGCTTTCCTTACTCACTGATGGAAACACAGCTAGTACAACTGCAATGACTAATACACTGGAAAATTTTCAGAGCGAAGTACAGCGAATTGCTTAAGAATTTACTACTGTTTGACACCTAGGCAATTCACCAGTTTTGAAGCAGGAAACAAAGCATATTCTATTAGGATATAGAGTTCCATTAGCAAGTGCTTTTAACAACTGACAGGAAATAGTCTGGGGCAAGCAACATTAACCAATAGTACTCACTTGTAGGTGCAAAAAGCCACTGCATATGCTCATACATAATTTATGAAAAAACTTTGCTTTAACTCCAAGTAAACAACATTTTTACACTGACAATCTGAAAAATTAAACAGTTGTTTTTAAAGAGAAGGCATGTAAATAGCACTGGGCAGTTTCTATACAATATACATTTTTCATGCTGTGAACTCCTTTATAGCAATACACTGAAAAAAAAGCTTAACAGTAATACCCGAGATGCCTAAATGTAATAAAAATACATTAATAAATTAGTAGGTCAGAATACAAGTCATGGTGTTGAAAAGAAATATTTTTAAATGCAAAGAAATGCAGAAAGGATTTATGCTTACTCTGCAGTCAATATAAACATTTCTGTATTTCCTTAGTGGTGTCATCTTGCAGTCTTTTTATCTTAATAATTGTACATTCACAACTTGAGAAATAGGCTAACTTTCTAAGCATATTTTATAGTAAACTACTAATTAGCAGATTTAGTCCACCTCAAAATTTCAGGTCATAAATTCAAGCCAGAATTCTTATTCTCAGAAACAATCTAGTTTAATCACCAAGTCATATCCACGTAAGAAAAGCAGCATGCATAATTTTTGCCACCTTCCACTACCCTGATCTTCAAATATTTTATCTTCAACTTTGCAATCATAATCATTGGTTTACTCTACACTTCAGTGACACCCAACACGACATTTTGCAGTCTGAAGTAAAATCTCAGAAAAGTCAGTAAACTGAACCTGCCTAAGCAAGTTCTCCCAGTTACTTATTTCCAGGTATTGGGGAAGGTCGGGGGAACAGAAGGCAGCTATACCAGCAGGCACACAGCATCTACAAAGCATTGTGTAATGAAAGTGCTGAGATGTAGAACTCATGAAACTCATTCAGGGTATTTTTTCTGTTGACTTCAAGAAAAAGTACTTCTCAGGCAATAGCAGATTGTATTAAACACCAGCAAGACTCTCCTAAGAGGAGCCTTAAGGCAAATCACCTACATATAAAAACAGGTTTCTTCCACTATTTCAGTCTGTAGCCTCTTTCTTGAAAGAGCAAGGCATTGAGCTGTTGGTATTTTCTCTCAGCACAAGATATCTTCTGCTTAAACAATAAGATATACTAATGCAAGTGAAATCAATTCAGCATTTGCAACAGCAAAACAAGAAAAATGTTTTCTTTTGCACGAAGTTTTCTGCATCTGGTCTAAAACTAGAGGAAAATCTCTCAGTGGGCAGAACATTTTCGATCTTTCCCAATTCCTCAGTAAGTAATCTCTTAAAACTGTAATTAACCAGTTATCTCAGTCAAATTCCCTCACAGGAACATGCAGTGGAGCACTTTAATTCCAGCCTGGAATTACTACACATACTGTCTCAGACTACCAAGAAACAAAATGTATTATTGTTCAAAATTCTGCAGCATCAAATTAGTTTTGGAGCACATTCACCTTTTAGGTAATCTCAGCAAAGAACTCAAAAATCAAGTGGACCCAGAATGACTAATAATGGAGAAAGTCCCTAAAGAATAGCTCTGAAGCAGCTGTGTAAAGGTTTGCAGAGCTGCTGGTTCTTTTCTGATTTAAATCTCCAGGGCTGTCAACATGGAATTAATTATGCAACACTTTGCATATGACTTAAACCATCAGTTGCTGTAATTGGTGCAGGTCAGCAAAAATTTCATACGTGCTTTAATGTTACATTCAAATTCCTTCTTAAAGCCTTTGACAGTCCTTACTCCTTACGTTTAAACAAACAGCTGCCAAAAACTGCATTGCTTTGTAATGGGTCTATTTTTATGAATCTAAATTAATTTCTCTGTATTCAATAAAACTGTGATCTTAAAAGATGTAGCAAAGATACGCTTCTATTATATTTGCTAGTGAGAAGTTAGTCCTAACTTTGTAGTGGCAACATTCAATTTAAACTCAATTTTTATCCCACTGCTATCCTATGCTTTTTTTTTTCCCTTTATCTTTTTTTTCTTTTCCTTTTTTCTTGCAGCAGAGCTCAGGTTACTCTCAAAGGCCAAATATTTTCAAGCTGCTTAATGGTTACCAATGAACTATTAACGACTCCACTCACAAGCAGTCCAGCCAGTGGCTGGTCCTCCCTTCAGGGCACAAATTAAATTCCTCATGGGTTTGTAATTCTGTAAAACCTGACTACTTGATTTATACAGTTTGTTATACTCTGTAGGAAGCAACAGCAAACATCTCACAGCAGGAGAATCAACAACTGAACTGGGAAACGTAAATAAAATATGTCACTTATATAGGGCAGAGCATCTAGGGGTTTTGCCACACTTTGGAGTGACATAAACGCATCTTTGGACGGCTTTGGTATGAACAATGTCCCTCCCTACCCCTGAATGGAAGGGATGCTCCCAACTATGTTGTAATGACATCTCATGCCGCCCTTAATAACTGCAATTGCTGGCTGAGTAGGTGTTACAAAGGCTGGACTTAACCCCTGTAGCTCAGCAGCAAGGCTGGGTAAAGCCAACTCCAGTGTTCACCTCAGCAAGGCTGGTTTGTCCCTTCATCCTCCGGGATAAGGCGATACAGAAACATTCGCCTTAGCTCAGGCATCTCAGGCACTGCCTAAAACCAGAGAGGCAGTGGTGTTTATACCCCCTTCTCACCTTCACAGAGGTAAAGGTCATTTCAAGGACGTGCATGCAAGAGCACAGGCCAGCAATTCTGTGCTCCACAACTTGCCAGTCTGATGTAAAAGCCATTTTCACACGAGGAGCAGCCAGTACAGACCAGTGCTGGTGAAGCACCATGGCCGTACAAGGGCTGGGGATGCCACCCTCATGGTAGGCAGGCACCAGCAGAACGGCTCACTCTTTACAGTTTTTACCAGATTTTTAATCACAGCAAGGTATTTCAAACTTCCAAAACTTGCAAAAAATAAGAACACCACCAAAAAGCCCACCTAAAGAATTTATTAACTAAAGTCCTTAGCAGAAAAGGATTTTTCTCCTCTATTTCTGTTTTTATTTGTGAAGAAAAGGAGATCCCTATCTAAGACAAACCCTGAAAGAAGAGATGAATAGGCTTTACCTTCATGAGACTCACTGTCCCTTGTGTCTTTGCAGCTTTACTCTTCTGTCAGAAGATTTCTTCAAATTGTGATGATAATATTGCTTGTTAACAATAATTAACAATTATTGTTAACAATAATTAATTTTGTAAATTTAATATTTACAATTTAATATTGTAAAACAATAATTAATTAGCTATTACCTTCAGTAGCTACTGAAGGACAAACCTCTCCCTTCCTGGTTTTTGTCAACTCATTAGGAGGGCTACCATTCACATTCATACCAGTTTCCTCAGAAAGACTGCATTTACCTCCAGGAGAAGCAAAGGACCACTATTCAGAATATACAGGTACCCAGCTGCTAGGATGTCACCTATGCAGGTTTGCAGACCATGGCAGGTGTGGGAGCAGCAAATGAGCCTGCTCATTGTTTTTATGAAGTTCATCTCCCTTCTCCCAAATGACACGTTTCAAAAAAATAAGCAATGAGAAAGCTCCAACAGTGAGATTTAAAGGAAAAATATTTCATCTCAATATAATGAAAACAGTGTCTATATTTAATAGGTTAAGGTTTGCTGGAGAATTGGAGGGTTAAAAGCTCTTATCTTTGTGAAGGCAGTTAGATCATCTCCTCAAATTCCAAGCATCAGTCTTTCAAATAACTTTTCCAAACTCCCTAGTCAATTTTCTCCTTCATCTAAAGATGCCACTGGCAGTAAAACAGCAGGTTCTTCTCTCTCTGGCTTATCCCCAGCATTTGACAACGTGTATTGCATATTCTTGTACTGAGCAAAAAGCCCTGCAGGCGGGAAAGCTGCAGAGAGTAATTTCTATATCCAGAGACAGAGTTTATTAATTCTTCTATTTACTCAGTCTCTCCCAAATACAGGAAGATAAGCATTTGGGATTAAACATTTTGTTCTGTTATTCTCTGGGGAAAGAAAAAAGCATCTCCTAAAAATATTTATAAAGAGTTTATTTCAACAGCCATTCTAGCTGTATGTTTATTAGAATACTATATAGAAAGATTTTAATGTACTGTGCTCAGGCTTATTGATCTTATACATAAAAAGATAAAGATTTAAAACATTCATAATTGTCAGTTTGTTTTGCCAGAAGTCTCTTATTTTTCTCCTCCCAGGAAGTTTCTATCATCTGGTCACACATTTTATTTAATCCATTTCTGAGTCTATTTGCTAATATGCTTTCTGACAATATATCCAAACTGCTTGTCCAGCATTAAGGCTTAGAGATCAAACACCTCTCCCCAGTATATTCTCAAACATTTCAGTTTTATTTGGTGTTCCACCTGCACGTCTCTTGGGTGCAGTTTGGTTAAGAGCACATGAGAGTCTCAGCCTTCGGGCTCTTTACAGAGGCAGCTTCAGGGAAAGCAGGGCTTCAGCCAGAAAGGGCTGTTGGGCCCTGAGTGAGGAATGCGAAACCTTCGGGCACCTGAACCAGCAGCTCCTTCCATTCCAGCTGCCCCCTTCCAACGTGCCAGGGCATCCTGCACGGCAGCCACCCTGAAACACTCACCTGCTGCTAACCCACAGCGACAGCGCGATTCCGAACGCGCAGCCTGCGCTCCCGCTGCTGCCAAGGACTGAAACAAGGCGGCAGGTCCCGGGTATGTTTTACATTCCACCTCAAGATGCGTTCAAATCTGGCGCACCAGGAAGCACCGGATCAACCTGCACTACAGCTTGGGCCCCCTCGCCCCACACAGACAGCACCTCTGCTTTGTAACAGCCACCTCGGGGTTCTTCCAGTTTCAGTCCCCTGAAACTTTTCAGTAGTTTAAGAAAATAGTCAAAAGCATTTCAATAGCATCAGAAAAAGATCACATAGGAAAAAAGTTTTAATCCAAAACTCTCTAGTCTTAACACACACAAGCAAATGTTTATTTACTCATCACTTTTGTCAGCCGAGATTTATTCTGAAAATTTAAACCTCAGCCTGAAACATTAAGTTTACTCATTTTATTCAAAGGCTGATTTTCTGATTTTCCAGCATTTTTAGCATGATTAGATTGTCTTTTCAATCAGCATCTGTGCCACAGAGAGCATTCTGTATTTCATATTTACAGCTACGACTATTCAGCAAGGAACCACAAGTATTCTACAAGCTTTTTTTTTTAAAAAAATAAAAACCCAACACAGTGGATTACTGAGTAAAAACAACTGTCACAATACATCTCTGATCTTGCAGTCGGATCAACACAGATCATCTCCCTCTACATAAAAAGCCGTAAGCACTTGTTACAGTTTGCTGGCAATGTTTTTGGCCTGCCAGACAGATTTCTTAATTTTATTGAAAATAATCACTACAAATACAGTTCTTATCTTATTTTGTAAGCATTACTCCAAAACTGTAAACAGCTAATTCCTGCTATTCCACAGAGCTCTTGGAGTGGTTTATATAAGACCATGTTTTAATGACACTTCATTATAATCAGGACAAAAACTTCTCATTTTGCAATCTCCATATTAAATTTCATGCATGCATAAGTAAGGAATATTCTAAGATGAAAAACTACTCAGAGAGAGCATCCATCCTTGTAATTTGTGCCTTTCCCGCTACACCACTAGGAAGCTTTTGCCTAAAACTTGGGTTGCATGTACAGAAACTGGAATACAATTAACAGCCTATTATCCACGAGATTATGTAAATTGTGGGTTAAGCAGGGTCAGTTTTTTTACTGAAACACCCCTGGCTTCCACAAAGCACAATGCTGCTTCTATCAGACCCCGTACTTACTATCTGTTGCTACTGTAAGGCTGACCTTGTTCCCCCACAGAAAGCTATCCACAAATTTTTTAAAAAGGTGCATATTCCAAGTGTATCCCTGTAATTCAATTTATATTATTTATCTTACCATTTTTCCCCTTTATCTAGGATATCTTTTCCCACTCCCAATTATTACTATGAATAGAGTAGAACTGACTATGACTACAACAAATACTCAATTTTTAGATCTTTTGATTTAGAAATCCTCTGGAGCCCCCCAGTAATGAAAACAGCACTTTATTTGAAATTCTTGGCACACATTTTTGCCCACAAGTATTTCATAAGCTGCTCCAATTAAAAAGAGCATTCAAGGAAAAACACTGCTATGACACCACCCCCCAACCTCTCTTTCCCCACAGACTGTGACCACCAGAAGAGCCAGTATTCCAGCTGTTGAGGGCTTTCCTTGGGAGCCCAGACTGAGCTGATGGAGCCTTCAGGTACCAAACCAGGGCTGTTTGTGGCTTTTGGGAATTCCAGAGGTGAAGATGGGGGAAGATGGAGTTTAGTTGCACATGGGAACAGGATTAAAAAATAGGGGATGTCAGCAAAATAGAGTTCTTGTCCTCTCACTGTTGACACCACTAAGCAAACATTCCACCCACGGATCTTAAACAATTAGAATAAAAAGCACAACCCAACTTTTGTCCAATGTTGAACTCAAGGTAAATTAACTGTAAAATAACATGAACAGCAGCACAGTTAACAGACACCATATATTTTATGAAAACTTTTCACAGACAAAAAAAATAATAAGCTTCTTAGTGTTTCACTAAGCACATGTTCAGTCTGTCAAAATCACTGAACTCATTTGGACAAATATAAAGCTTCAAAAAAGTGGTAACAGATGAGGAAAACTACCAGGTTGAAACACAACTTTAGAAACTGAGATGAAGGTGGGGAAAAAAACCCCACACCTTTCAATCTGCCCCAAAAGAACACTGATAACTCGTATGAAGTTCACACCTCCCATTTTGAACATAGCAGAGAGAGAGTAAATAGTATATATAACACTGACACTCTTCAGCCATTGACACAGCTACAGAACAAGTAGATTCTTAACAAGAACCCAATCTATGTACTGTGTAGGACTGTGGCTTTGATGAACAGTTCAAGTCAGGCAATTTTGTAATTAAAAACAGAAGAAACATAAAAGCAGACAGATTAAGTGGCCTGACAGACAGCACAGATAAGATCAGTGGACAAAAAGCAGAGTTACTGCTCAAATCCTGGCTCTGTCTTTAATAAATTAATCTCAACTGCATCACTTACAACGTGTCCCTTCTGTCTCATTGTCAATATTCATAAAAACATCAGTCTTTGCTGCTTAAAAAGACTCTGAAACATGTTTGACTTTTTTCCCCCCGTCTTTTCTTTTAATTTAAACAGAAATTCAGCAATCTCTGATTCAATCATATGAAGGACTGTAACTTCAGAATACTCTTCTTCTAGTAGCAAATTCACTGCAAGGGTGTAGCTCAGCAAGGATTCTAAGCAAGCTTAAGCCTGGTACCACCTCTAAATGCTTCTTCACCACATTTGGGGAGGCACATGGGGAACCAGATTGGAGAATCACTCCAGCTGGAAACTAACATAACAAAATCACACTGATTATTTTCAGCCACAGCATTTTCTTGACTTAGCTCGCTGCCTGGCTGCCAAAAAAATGTTTCTTCTGCCAAGGGGTATGTGAAAACAAGGACAAATGCAATAATAAAAGCAACATCTTTTCTTCCTGTAGCAGCAACAACTTATGCCACTGTAAAGCACTTACGTGGCCATGGACTAAAAAGGTATGGCACTCATTCCTGCCAAGACAACTCTTTCTCTGCCCATGAACTAACCTGTTTGCTGAGTGATTCAGTCTTAAGAAACCCTTTGTTACTTATTTTTTAAATAAAGCCATATTACAGAACTTAGGTAGACAAGGGGACTATGCACAACTGAACTGGTAGACCCAAGGGCACCTCTTTGAGACACCAAGAGCTCATTTTAAACCAAATCTGCTGCCAAAGTAACAGAACCAGTCTTGGAAAAGGCGTTAGCTCCAAGAGGATGATGATGATTCTCAAGGAAAGTTTTTGTAAAACAAAAAACATCTCTCTATATATACACACAAGCATTTTTAGTTTAGCTTTAGATTTTAGAAAGCAATGTTGTTTTGCCAAGATTTTGTACCCTCCGCTTCATCCCCTGTCTGCCTCCCCCCTTTTCTTTTTCCTCTTTAAGAATCAAGCTTAAAATATGAACAATACAAGTTGAGACACTAGAACAAACACATTAAGGAGTCTGAAGTGAAACACTTAATCTACTTTTAATTTATTGTATTTTAATCACCAAAGGAACTGGTACATGTCAGCCACTGACGATGCACTGTAATTACTGTGTCTAGGTATGCAGATTTAGCACATTTGTTTACTGTTATTCATAACTTAGATGTCCACAGACAAGGCTTTATGTTGGCTTACTTAAAAAAAAAGGCAAGTTTCCTGTAGAAATAAATAGTTACTACGGCACCCTGGATCTAAGTTTTATAGTCCAGATGGTAGGTCATGACACCTCTTCAGGTTCAATTTATGCTCCTCAAAGCCTTAGAAATGTTGTTAGAGGCGCCAGGAATTCGCCTACAGAGCTGACTCCAGCTCCTAAGATTACTGCTCTGGTTACGTGGAGACACCAATTTAAAGCTGAGTACTTTTTAAGTGT
>NW_010326995.1:0-1774 GCF_000700745.2 Antrostomus carolinensis | reverse complement strand
TCAAACATCCTAGGCACTGAACAGCACTGGATATGTTCATTACGTTGTTTCAGAGATGTACAAATTAATTTTATTGCCCTCCATAAACACCCATATGTATAGTGATTTCACAAATAAAGATGCCAAACTACTTCTTTAACTCTAGATTACTTTGGGTTCTGGGTATCGCAAGTTAATTCTGCTCACTATGTCAACAACACTGCTCAGTACTCTAGCAAGCTGAGCCTTTCTCAGACTACCCAACATTATAAACACTCTAGAATTGTGCTTAAAACAAGAAAGGGAGGGGAAAAAAGCCATTTCACAAGTGGCTGCTCCACACCCTCTTTCTAGCCAGCAGCTCCAAAGTCAGTGCAACTGTTTCTGCAGTCAAAATCCTACAGAACTAGTCAGAAGGTCTCCCAGTCCCACAGCTTCCTAACTCAGCTATGTGAGCTCAAAACAAGTCACTAACAACTATAACACACAGTAATGGAAAAACAGAGCACATCACTTCTATTGTTACTGCTCATCCTATTGGCCAAAACCAGGAATACAATTAAGCAGGGCAGAACAGACACGTGTATATTAAGAGAGCCTTAGAAATGTAAAACAGTGGCTAACACCTCACACCCAATAAAGAACTATGCTATGAGACAATCCCTGCTATATCATCTGCCCTGAGGAGGGGAAGGAAGTAGAGTTGTTCTCCTCTCTCAAGTTAGCATTAAAAACTGCATCCATCTCTGACGCAAAATCAAAACAAACAAAACTCACACGGAAATTACTGCTAGCACATCTACTCATCCCTGCTCTTCAAGAGAGTTATACCAAGAGATTTACCTTCCTTCTAAAGATGCATACATAGCTCACTGAAAAGAAAATCCAATTCATCTGAAATGCTACTCTCTCTAAGTTCAGCCTTGGCAGAACAATTATATTAACATACAAACAAAGCATTCAATATATAAGGCACAATAATATCTAACAAAATAATATCTAGTTTTAGTGAATAACAAAGTTAACGACTCTTTCAGCACCTTTTTATGACCAGTAGTTTAGTGGACATCAAGTCACAGAGTTAATGGCAACAACAAACAGATATGCCTTTACCTAACTTGTAAACAAAGAGCACTTGTAAATGTGATCACATTGACACAAGCCAACTGGATTTAAAAACCAAACTACCGGTAAGTCCACGCTGACATCGGTTCCATCCAGCAGCGCTACTCGGCAGGTAATGATGGACTTTGCGTCCCCAGCCGCAGGGATGTGGGTTGCAGCTCTCTGGGCCTCTCTCAGCCGCTCCTTCTCTGCATGCTTCCGCATGGACCGCCGTCCAAGGGTCCGACGGAAAAAGCTCAGCATCTTCGCTGCAAAATCCAAGACAGAAAAAGAACACGTTAACGGCAGCTGTTCACGTAAAAAAGCTCTTGGAAAACGGCAGACTTTTATAAAGGACTGATAGAGATTCACACAGCCCTTTTATTTCTTTGGATTTAAATAATCGAACTCTTTGGCTACTTTGAAAGAAGAACTCAGCTCCAACTGTTGGCGGCAGCTGGGCTGATTTTTGGGACAATCTGAAAGTACATTAGGGAAAACGCAGTGATTGCGCAGATCTCGTGCAACTAATTGTGATCTTTCATTAATACAAACGCTTCTCACTCTCCAACGAGATGGTGACGTTCTCTCAAGGCTGGAAGCCACTAAGGACAACTTACCACGGGCCGTGTTCTTGGCTGACTGACTCCATCCCTCTCACTGAGAAAGTTACAAGCGGCCCGTCCCGCCC
>NW_010326994.1:0-9329 GCF_000700745.2 Antrostomus carolinensis | reverse complement strand
GAGTGAGCCCTCCCTGTCCTGCATTCCTAATGTTGTGTCCCCTTCTGTTGTGACTCCCATCCCATCTCACAGGGTTGGGGGAGTGAGTGCAGGACCTTATGGTGCCACTGTGGGTCAAACCACCACAGGTAGGCACCCCAAACTCATTCGTGTGTCTTTTTTAAAAACACTGTTACCCCTCACACACAAGGGGGTGAGGAATTCTCATTATCAGATAAACAAAAAGTCTATCCTATCAATTAAATGAAGTGCATTTCAGATTCCTGTAATTGGAATTGCATTCATGTTCTGCTTGTGGGATAACTGGATTATCAGAATATCCAGGATATACTTAGACTCATCCACAGTTCGTACCGATAGCAGGGAAGTTCTTTCTGTACGTGAACCAAAGCCGAGAGGTGACATCCAACAGGATCTCTTCTTTCTCTGGAAAAATGTCAGCATGAAAAGGCATGCACATGAGGGTAAAAAACATGGTTAAATCCATCTCCCCCTCACCTTCTCTAATTACAACAGTGTTCTGCTCCTCATTTAGTCTGTGTGCCCACAGAGGCAAAATTTGGCTGAGGAACCGAAGAAACTTTATTTTTCCCCAAAAAGAACTGCAATCAACACAAAGACACCATGACCATAGGCAAATTATGAAGCAGTAAACCATTTTCTTGCCTTTCCCCTGAGCTATCCTCTTACCTCAACCATTCTGGCCCTGTGATACAAGTCCCAATAACTACTAAATGGCAACTTTCTGCACAAAAATATTCCAGAGTCAATGGAGATGGCCAGCCAGAAGCATGGCAGCTATGGCCTGCATGCTTTGCGAGCAGACAGACAGACTCTGCAGTGCGCTTATAAGGTTTGCTGTCACCTTGCTGCTCCAAAAGCAAATTGCAACGCTGAGAAAGTCCTCTGGAGCATTAGAGCCTGTTGCATCGTGCAAAATACCTGTAAAGACACTGTATTTCCGGCCAAGGATCCAAACGGGTTCTTTGGTCTCAGGGAAGTCTTCATATTCGAACCTGAGAGTGTCATAGGTAAGAGTAGCTAGAAAAAGAAAGAAGAAATTACTTAACCTTCATAGTTTTACCTCGTGTTTTTAAAAAAATATTACAAAACTACAAAATCTGCTGTGGCTCACTAACTTACACACCTGGAGTGTAAGTATGTGCTTCCCCTGCAACCACCAACTCTGGAAGACACCAAGAGCTGACACATCCCTGGCTCACTCCCAGATGCTCCACAAGCAGAAAAGCAGAGGGATTTCCAGGTTAGCTCAGCTCCAGGTTCTACTCAGTGCAGAAAATGGTCAAGCAAATGCCTAGGACTTCAATTGGCAGTGCACTGCGTTTCCCAGAACAGGCACCATCATGCATGTCATCAACAAGGATACCAAGGTCCTCTTTTCAAGTGAGCAAAGTGATTGAAATCCGCTCCCAGAGAATGTAATTGATGGTGGCAGAATACAAAAAGCACAGATTGCATTAAGATGGGAACTAAACCCTATTCTGCAAGTCAGTCCCCCTTCAAGAAGCAACAAACCCAGAAGTCATCACCCGCACTGAAAACAGTCTGCAGCTCGAGGAGGAGCGCTGCCTTCACAGATGTCACACTAAAGCCCGAGGAATACTGAGATGTGCCGAGATATACACATCACAGAATCATAAAATGGTTTAGGTTGGAAGAGACCTTAAAGATCATCCAGTTCCAACCCAGGACAGGGTTGTCAACCAGTAGATCAGGCTGCCCAGGGTCTCATCCAACTTGGCCTTGAATGCCTCCAGGGATGGGGCATCCACAGCTTCTCTGGGCAACCTGGGCCAGTGTCTCACCACACTCTGGGTGAAAAATTCCTCCTAATATCTCACCTCAATCTCCCCTCTCAGTTTAAAACCATTTCCCCTTGTCCTATCATTATGTGCCCATGCAGAAAGTCGCTCTCCCTCCTGTTTCTAAGCTCCTTTCGAGTACTGGAAGGCTGCAATCATGTCCAGAGGTAACTGACAAACCTTGTGTATGTTTTAATGGCTCCTGTCACAGCATGGCATCCATCATTGCCTAGATACTCACCTCCTCTTCCACAACCGCTATGGAATAGCTCAGCAGCATGGGCTGCCCTTGGATCAGGGCAGCTTAAGCCTTTGTGCAAAAGGCACAGGCAATAGGGAGGGGGGAAGAAAAAAGGATAGCAGGATGAACTGTGCTCTGCTAGGTCTGTATTTGGAAATAAGGCACTTTGAAGTGGTCTGGGAACCCTGGAAATGAACCATCTAATTTTATAAGTGTCACTTCTTTAACAAACTACCTATAAAATTTAAAGAATTAAACCAGGCTGTTCTGTAACTGTTAAAAGTGGCTATTGAAAATATCTCTTAAAGCAAATGCAATAAAATATGCGTAACTGTGAAGGTTGGCCTGCAGCCAAACACCACACAGCTGCTTGCTCACTCTCCCCTCCTCAGGGTATAGAGGAGAGAGTTGGGGGGCAAGGGGAAGGAGACTCACAGGGTGAGATAACAATTTAATCATTAAAAGAAACGAAAACTTAAAATAATAATGATATTAAAACAATAATAGTGATAATAACAATAGTGGTAAAATATACAAATGAGTGATACCCAGTGCCATTGCTCACCACCCACCCACCAAGCCCGGCCCTTTCCCAGATAACGATCCCGGAGGAGCGACAATCCCGAACCGAAACCGCAATCCTGGGAGAGCGAGAGCCCGAGCGAAAGCCAGAGAGAGCGAGAGAGGAAGAGCCCCTCATGAATGTCCTGCCCATGGGGGACAGGAGATGGAATAGCCCATTGGCATATCTAATTTTACTATCCCCCTCCCAAGTCCTTCACAGCTGCAGACCAGGAAAACACAGGGAAGTTGGAAAGTCATTTGTCTTCCAGCAACAACTGAAAACATTGGTACGTTATCAACATTCTTCTCAAACCAAATCCCAGCTGAAACAAAACCCCAGCGCTGTTCTAGCTACTAGGAAGAAAACTAACTCTGTCCCAGCTGAAAACCAGGATGGTAACATGAGTTTAAAACAGGGCAACAGACTGAATGACCACAAGCTCCTCTCAGGGCCATTTTCTAAGGAAGCCACCACCCTCCATGGTGCACACCTCACTTTGTGCTTCCCAGCTTAGTCACCTGCTCCTTTTCCCTGGTGCTGCCTACATAGCAGACCTCACCTTCTCACAAGTAGAAGACATTTGTAGAAGATGAGTTTTCCCCCCAGTCATTCCCTGCTCAGCTTTCCAAAGGACCACCTGGAGCACCAGTAAATAACAACGTGGCTGATGTGCAGCAACGACAGCTCCAGAAAGTCATCACAATGTTCTGCTCTCCCTCCTTCCAAACGTATCCTGATGGATACTCCACATCATGCTTGGGTACAAAACGTTTTGGCCTCCTGCAGACATCTCATCAGCCTTCTGCTCTCTGACCTGAACTACCAGGTTTGAATGTCAAAGAAAATAAGTAAGTAGCAGCAGCAAGACACCATTACAAACACCAACAACTGTTTAAGCAGGAGCTCTGGCAACAGATATGAAAATAGGCTCCTACATCAAATTTTGAATTAGACTCTGGACCTAACCCTAGCCCAAAAGACTTAAAGCATGTTCCTTGTGTGAATTAGTCTATAGACTGTTTCAGGCACATTTAGGACAGCACAGGCCACATGTTTCCACTCCCATCCCATGATGTGACTTCTCAACAGCAAGATAAGAAAAGCAATTCTGCTTGCACAGAAAAGTGCCAGCAAAATAATGCAGTCTCTTCCTCTAACAAAATTTATCAGTGAAATTAAGAATTTCTTTACCACATACTAGCCAAATTTCATGAGTCCTCAGCAGTCTGTGCTTTCTGTGTCCAATTTTCTGTGTCCATCTTTACTTAATAGTTTGGCCTGTTTTCACCCTTTTCTTGCTTGGCGTTGGAGATGTCTTTCCAAGGAAGGAAGCAATGTGACTTCTGCAGATGTTTTCAAATGTGCATCACTTTCTACTTTGTCCCTTAATTTTCAGAAGTTTCCCTCTGGGATGAGACATTACAAGTTCTACTCTGCAATGGTGCGGCCTCACCTCCAGTACTGGGGGCAGTTTTGGGTGCCACAGGATAAAAAGGATCTAAAGCTGCTGGAGAGTGTCCAGAGGAGGGACAATAAATTGGGGAAGGGTTTAGAGGGGAAGCTGTATGAGGAGAGGCTGAAGTCGCTTGGTTTGTTCAGCCTGGAGAAGAGGAGACTGAGAGGAGATCTCATCACAGTCTAGAACTTCCTCCCAAGGGGAAGAGGAGGGGCAGGCACTGATCTCTTCTCTCTGGCCACCAACGAATGCCAGGAGCAGAGGAAATGGCAGGAAGATGTGCCAGGGGAGGGGGAGGTTGGCCATGAGGAAAAGGTTCTTGAGGCAGAGGGTGGTGGAGCACTGGGACAGGCTCCCCAGGGAGGTGGTCATGGCACCAAGCCTGACAAGATTGCAGAAGCATTTGGCCAAGGCCCTCAGACACATGGTCTGAATCTTGGGCTTGTCCTGTGCAGGGACAGGAGTTGGACTCCATGATCCTTGTGGGTCCCTTCCAGCTCACAACATTCTATAAGTTTATTCTGACAGCTTAAAGGCAGGTTAGTGCTTAGAATTTTTTAAAACTCAGTGCATTACCAAATACCATCTTCTCATGAAAACTGAAGTTCTCACATTGGATTTAAAGCTCCAAGGAACAGTTTATGGTTTATTTTGTCAGTTCTCAAGCTTGCCATGAATCCAGCTCTCTGTCAAGATAGTCTCAAAATAGCTTAAATAAAATGACTGAAACAAGGATGCTACACAAAAACAATCAAGCTACCCACCATCCCTCTTCCCCTTTCCTAGCAACACTTCCTTGCCTTCGCAAATGTCGCAGCCTCTGCAGCTCCACGTTTCACAGAGCACCAGGTTCTTGGTAAACCCAGGATTTCCAATTGGCAGCTTCACAGCAAGGATCTTCTGCAAAGGGGCTGCTGGAGTCGAAAGACCAAAGCTAGGAGAGGAAGGGGTCAGCAGGTGGGAGGGATTCCCAGGACCTGCTGCATATTGCGGGAATGCAGCACATGCATCCTGGGAGTGCCATGCACTGCACATTCGGCAGGAGAGTCCCACGCTTGCTGTTCTCCAGCTGAACGCCCCACACCTGGGCTCTGTGCAAAGGTCCTGGAGGTCCAACTACACATCCCAAAAATGCAGTCAGACATTTGTGTTGGTTTTCTGAAAGAAAAGACTTGTCACCATCTGAAAAGGCACAACCACTAAATGCAGGAGTTAAGGTTTCACCTTCACAGGGAGGAAAATTTAAGTGATTGCTCCACAACAACCCCTGGCAGCGCTCCAGGTTTGGGGCAGGGTAGCTGGAAAGTTGCTCAGCAGAGAGGGACCTGGGGGTGTTGGTTGACAGTGGCTGAACATGAGTCAGCAGAGTGCCCAGGTGGCCAAGAAGGCCAACGGCATCCTGGCCTGGATCAGCAATAGTGTGGCCAGTAGGACCAGGGAAGTTCTCTTCCCCCTGTACTGGGCACTGGTGGGGCTGCACCTCGAGTGCTGGGGTCAGTGTTGGGCCCCTCACTCCAAGAAGGACATGGAGGTGCTGGAGTGTGTCCAGAGAAGGGCAACGGAGCTGGGGAAGGGTCTGGAGCACAAGTGTGATGAGTTCCCGGCTGAGGGAACTGGGGTTGTTGATCCTGGAGAAAAGGAGGCTGAGGGGAGACCTTCTGGCTCTCTCCAGCTCCCTGAAAGGAGGGTGGAGAGAGGTGGGGGTGGGTCTGTTCAACCAAGGACCAAGTGACAGGACAAGAGGAAATGGCCTCAAGTTGCTCCAAGGGCAGTTGAGATTGGATGTGAGGAAGAATTTCTTTGCAGAAAGGGTTCTGAGGCATTGGCAGGGGTTGCCCAGGGCAGTGGTGGAGTCCCCATCCCTGGAGGGATTGAAGAGTCGTGTAGACATAGTGCTGAGGGACATGGGTTAGTCGGGGACTTGTCAGTGTTGGGTTAATGATTGGACTGGATGATCTTCAAGGACTTTTCCAATCCAGGCAATGCTGGGATTCTGTGAGTTAGTATCACCAATTTTATAATGAGAGCAATAAATTCCCCACAAGGTTTGAAGCCACTAAGTGTTCCCTTTACAAGCACCTGCCTTCATACACTCTGGCACTTTTTCAAAGCTATGTCCATTGTGCTATTGCTCAGATGAGCTAAATATGAGCTACTGGGACCCAAACAATTCAGGAAGGGGTACAAAGACCATCACAGCTTGCACAGGAGCCTTTCTCTCGCTCTTTTGGTTAGAAGCAAAGGGTCTGAAAATGAATAAAACTGCAAATTCACCAAGCATAAATCTTATTTGAAGATGCTGCAACAGTTGAGTGAGATAATCAAATTTCACATGCAGCACCCAAAAACTTCACCTTCAAGAAGCCTTCCATCTATTTTATATACCAACCTCTGAGCAGGAGGCTGATCCAGGACAGCAGAGTAGCAGCCTCTGCAGAAAATCCGAGCGCACATCAAACGTGATCGTTCAACTACTTTTGGTGCACAGTGGATTTATGGTTAAAAAGCCAAGAGTTCCAGCCCTGCAAAGCACACCCTCTGAAAGATGGTCTCACTTTCCAGAAGCCCTAGGCACGCTGTGAGCGATGCCAGGTTGGCTGGATCTCTGGCCCATGGGCACACCTTCCTGCTGTAGCATCCCTGGAAACACCAGATGGAAAAGGGAAAGCTGTGTATGCGCCACTAGAGAGGACACCTTTAGTAAAGAACCTGGGTAAAGGCATTTCAACACAAACCACATTAAACACTAGCGTTAAGCCCGAGCGTTTGAGTTCTCTTCCACTTTTGTGTACGTGGTTAGATTTACTCAGTTATAAGGTAACAGGTCACATCACAAAAAGCTGCCGTGTGTGAAGCGTGAGGAAGCAGCCCTTGGCACACCCAGCACAGGCCTGCAGCATCAGCGACTTGCAGCATTGGTTCACTAAACAGGAGTAGGTCCAAGGTGAATGAAAAGCTGAACAGCATCATCTTGAGATAGACCAAGAAAAACTGTCTCAATACAGCCAAACACAGCTGCCAGGGAGCAGGGGAGAGAATTGGAAGGGTAAAAGTAAGAAGATTTGAGTTGAGATAAAAAAAAATTAATAATTGAAATAAAATAAGAATAATAACAGTGATGCACAGTGCAGTTGCTCGCCACCTGCTGACTGATGCCCAGCCTGGCCCCAGCCAGCGATCCCGGAGCAGAGAGAATCCCAAAACCCAAACCACAATTCTGGAAGAGCGAGAGCCTGAGCCATCCCTGAGAGAATCCCCAAGCCTGGTTAATATACTGACATGATGTGATATGACATGGAATATCTCACTGGGATATCCAAATATCAATTTAGGTTTTGCTAATTACTACGCTTCCCCCCTCCAGTCCTTTGCACTTGCAAACTGGCAAGACACAAAGACCTTGGACTTTCAGCAGCAACTGATAACATTAGTACCTCATCAACATTCTTCTCACAACAAATCCCACACCGAAACTAAAGCACAGCTATTCTACCTACTAAGAAGGAAATTAATTCTATCCTAGCAAACCCAGGAAAATTCTTAAGTTGTACAGTGAAAACCTGAGCTAAAAACGTTCTCTCGGCATGTCACACGTTCCCACACAAACACAGAATCGCAGCCAGGCACGGGGGAGCAGACCCTGACCAGTGATGTCAGTTTGCACATGCGCTGGAAGCAGGGCGTGTGCTTATGGCATGTACCAAGTCCTCAACAACCACTACCTTTACCTGCTTTACCAAAACTGAGGCTATTTGTTTTTCTATCAACTTTGGGAAACAAATAACAACAAGTCAAAACTTTGATGACTCAAACAGAAGTACGGCAAGTGATTTTCCCTGCAGTTTGCACGGCCAAACAGCTGATGTTCACTTCTCTCCAGTATTAATCACCTTGGTTACAGTTTGCCTGCATGGCTTAAGATGTTTTGTTGAAAAACTATTTCCACAAAATACTGAACAAAAGATTTGGAGCATCATACTGAAGGAAAACCAGGCTTTGCAACACCTCCCTTCCCAAACTGCTTCTTGGGCTTCCCCCAGTCTTTAGAGAGGCCTCTCCCTCCGACACAGTAACACCAATGGCTTAGAGACATTTTTCCTTCATCCTCCAATTAATACGGCCACAAAATAATCAGAAGTGGGGCAGATGATCATCTCCATCAGCTGATAAAGGTACCTCACCCAAGACACAGGTGACACCCAGGACATAGGAGAAGACACCTGTATTCTCTTCTTGAAGAGAGGTCCTCCTCTCAAGAAGAGAAGGTAAATTTATTGTGTTAAAGCTTGTTGCTGAAAAACCCTAGAAAACAGATAACCAAAGAACAGCCTGAATCCTTATTTCTGGCCTTTGCAGAAGAAGGATTGAGTCTTATTTCCCCCAAGCTCTTTCAAACAAGACAAATCCCGATCATCTAAGCAACAACAAAGAGTTAAAAGATAGGAAGGAAAGTCAGTCAACTGGAGAGTGGTGCTTTCTTGGAAGCCCAGAGCAAACAGTTCAAAGGCTGCACATCAGGTCTCTGACCGTCTCGGGAGCAGGGCTGGACGCGATGGGGCTTGAGCTCTCGCTGTCCCAAAGCCCAGAAACCCACCTCATCTTTGCACAGAAAAGATCCAGCCCTACTGTCTGTCACAGCAAGGTTTTCCTTCCCTCCATAAGCCTTGCAATGCTTACACAAAGGAAAAGCAAACTTATCCTCTAGCTCAGGTTGGGTAATTTCACTTGCTGGAATACGCTTTGTTCCCAGGTGCAAAACTGGATGTAACAACGTGCAAGGACACACCAGGCAGAAAGCTGGGACGCTATCAACCAGACTGAGCTGACAACAGCAGCATCTACACCCAGAACAAAACCAAGTCGCGGCAGCAGCCCAGAAGGATGAGGGCTGTGGGTTCCCTTGCCACAGACACGCTCTCCCAGCGTGGAGGAGGAGCCCACGCCACTCAGGAAAATGTTCCTTATTATGGAACAACACTCATCATTGCAGGGGATGGATGAAAGCTGGTACTACACCAAAGGGAGACGGAAGCGAGTCCCAGCCCGAGTCCCAAAAGACTTTTTTCTTCCCCCGTAGAAAACCAAAGTTCTTAATCGCAAACGGCTTTGCTGGCGCTTGCAGCAGAGGTGACAGTGGGTCAGGATGAGCTGCTGAGTCGCCTCAGCCCTGGACACAGCAGAAGGTGCCTCAGAGCGGGGGACGGTGACACCAGCCCTGTCACCGCTGGAGCAGGGGACGGAGAC
>NW_010326993.1:1108-2185 GCF_000700745.2 Antrostomus carolinensis | reverse complement strand
ATCATCCTGGTGGGTCCAACTCACAACATTGCATGATTCAACAATAATGTCTTTCACCAACACGAAAACAGCCACCTACAGAACAGCACTGTACAGTCAGAGGCTCTCAGTGCTCAGAGCACTTACTGCAAAGGCTTCGTGGAACTCAAACACATCGATATCAGCCATGGTCAGACCAGCCTTCTCCAGCACTTTGGGGGTGGCATAGGTTGGACTGAGGAAGAGTTCAGAAACAGAAGTCTTGCATTCATACATTTCCTCACATCATCATCCCCTTTTTCCACAGCAACCCACATTACATTCCTTCTCTCTAGGGTGTGTGGTACAGTTCCCTGCCTGTCCCACTCCAACCACAACACAACCCCAAGTAACTGCTGCTAGTACCAACATGCTGAGATGCCCCCCAGCAAATCAGGGTGTTTCTGCCACAGCTGCTCTCCCACGTTAACCACCTCCCCGTGCTGAGTCACACCTCTGAGAGAAAGCCTGAGGAGATGTAACATCTCATGAGGTACTTCCCAAAAAACCCAAAAAGGTAATGGCAACTCAAGGCTGTTGTGCTAGGGTGGACTGTCAGGGGATGTGCTTGATTATCACCACTTACCCCAGCAGGAGTTGGTCCTTTGGATCCTGGGACACGTACACAAAGTCCCTGCACAAGAGAAATGCTCTTACTTACAGGAAGAGGGGGAGAAGGAAGGGAGAGCACACTTCAGAGGCCACGTGGAACAGTCCCTTTCTTACCTTAGGTAGGCCTTCGGTTTGTATCCCATGGCCAGTGCCTTCTCCTCAGACATTAGCAGCATGGCTGAAGCACCATCTGTCTGGAAGAGGCAGAGAAACCCCCACTGAGGTCTCTACCAGGAGAGCAAACACACCCTGTGCACACAGCGAGCCTCACAGCCCTCCTGCCTCTGAGCAGCTGGCAAGAGGGGACCTGGGTATAACCAGAGCTCCCAGGACATCCCCCTGTGATATGGGACGAAGAGCAAGTCTGCATGATTCAGAGAATCCCAGACTGGTTTGGGTTGGGAGGGACCTTCAAGCTCATCCAGTCCCAACCCCCCTGCCAGCAGC
>NW_010326993.1:444-670 GCF_000700745.2 Antrostomus carolinensis | reverse complement strand
GGGGTGGCAGGAGAGCGGAGCAGAGGTGCAGAATCCCCTCCCTCCACCTGCTGCCCACGCTGCTCTGGGTGCAGCCCAGGACACGGTTATTGGCATCTGGACTGCGAATTCATTGAGATGGCAGATGAATGAAGGGATGGATGGATGGATGGACAGATGATCTACACTTTGGACTTGATGATCTTAAAGGTCTTTTCCAACCAAAACAATTCTATGAACAATTCTA
>NW_010326993.1:0-254 GCF_000700745.2 Antrostomus carolinensis | reverse complement strand
TGCTTTGGCAGGGGGGTTGGACTGGATGATCTCCTGAGGTCCCTTCCAACACCACCAGTCTGGGATTCTGTGATTGCTGAAGCGCTTCCTTACAGTCCAGACCCACAACTCCCCCTGGTTTCAAACAGGACAGTCCTGAGGACAAGCTGGTTACCCCAAACACTCACCTCACCACATAGCTCCATCCCAAAACCAATTATAATCCTGGGATGACAACCCACAGGCAAAAATGAACATCACTGCCCACCATCACT
>NW_010326992.1:11133-17796 GCF_000700745.2 Antrostomus carolinensis | reverse complement strand
GGCCGCCCTGCTGAGCTCGGAGCCGCTGGTCCCAGCCGGGGCGGTGCCGAGGAAGGGCCGGCACTGCCCGAGCCACCTGGACCCGCCCCTCCCGGGTGGCGCTCGGGGTGACACAGGCCGCGGCCGAGCCAGGCGGGTCTTCTGGCGCCGTGACTGCGCTGGAAGCCCTGTTACAGGCCCCGCTGTTAACGCTCTCGGCGCGTCCCTTGGGGTGGTCTGGTTGCCTGGTCTTGTCCCCAAGTTTTTGCGGTTAGATTAGCACATGAGAGTGTAAGTTTGATTCAAACTATGGATCCTTTTCGTGAGCATCTTTGACTTGGTCAGATTGAAAGGCTCTGGTACTCCTTCTGCTTCTCTTTATTTACCAGATTCCTACTATTTACCGTTGCCTACGTAAGTAACCGTGTGGAGATAAAACAGATTGTGCTCTGATAGCTTATTACATGTCCCTTGCATAGGACAGAATTGTAGCAAGTGCTTAATACCCTGGTCTGGGACCAAGGGAAACATGGGTTTGCCTTCCTCCTTTACCACAGACTTTTGATGATAAGCTTGAGCCAAGCTCCTGTTGATGCTGTTAAATCAAAAATTAAATATGGTGTTTTAAGGATCAAGATAGAAGAACTCAAATGAGTTGACCTGAGTGAGTGTGTCTTGAGTGACTTACCCACAAATCATTTGTACATACCTGAATTGATTAAATCACAAATCTGACCTTGCTACTGTGTAGTTTGTGCTTGAAGTCATGAAAATGTCAGTAAATTCAGACTCCACTTGATGCTTTAGAGGCATCTGAACTGGTGGTGTCCTTACATGTTCTGGGACAGAGTAAAAAAAGCCAGTTACTGAAACTGATAATTGTGTTCTCTTGTGCTGTTCTCAACATGTGTGACAAATGCTGCATTAACCGTGTTGGATTTAAGCAAAACATACTCGTGTACCCCATAATGTTTTGCAGAAGACTTAATCATTACTGACAGATGGCTCTTGTCAAAGAATGGCTTCTTTAGTTTTAGTTGTTGGAAAAGACAAAAAATACTTAATTCAAGAAGTCATTGTAATGAGAGACATCTCCATCCTGGAAGTTATTATGGGAAAATGATAAATGAAGAAGGCATTAATATTACAGAGAGGCTATTACATGAATGGGAGTTGTGCTCAAGCCCATGGGGATAATGTACTGGCTTCCAGCTGATGCTTTAAAGTTAAGTAACCAGGTGATGCCCTGAAGATCAGGGAAGCCACATAAAAGCCTTCAATATAAACCAGAAATGTTTTGATTTGTTGGGGAGATCTAGCAGGATATAGAAGCCAGGTTGTACATGACTCTCAAGTGAGTCCCCTGCAACAAGTAGAAAGCTCAGTTGGTTTTGGGAGGTTTTGGGGTTTTTTGTCAGCCTGTGAGTTAAAATCTATAAAGCAGAGAGAAGAGTGATCAAGAAGTAATGTGATTAAAATGTTAAAATTGTATTGGACAATTCTATGAAGTTAGGAAGTTCCTCAAGTAAAAGGACTCTTGAGCATTGTAACAGTGAGCCTCCAGATGAGATGTGTCCCATCTAGAGAGTTAGCTTGAAGCTGGAATTGACTTTTTTTAACTACAACACACCCCCACTCTCCAGCTGGAAAACATCAGACCAATAAATGTGGAGCTGGTATGACAAGGTTAGCATCCATAAATGAAAGGATGAAAAAAAAGGTATTGTTTATATGGTGTTGGCACTTGGTATCCCCACAGGGGCTTCATGATGGCTTAAAAAAACCCCCCAAAACAAAACTAATGTATTGTTTATATCAGAGTTAAAATTAACACATGATGTTTTGTTAAGGTTTATCAGGGTGGGAAGAATTGTGCCAGTAGTTGGATCTAAAACTGCATTTATACCACTGTATTCACAACAGATAACCAGAAATCTGCATTTTAATACACTCAAGCTTTTTGAGAGATTGCTTTTGGTAGAATATTATTTTTGAATGTTCTGCAGAAGTCTTAGCAAAGACAGGGAGGCTTTTAAGTAGATAGATGAATGGCCTAAATGTTGCCATTGTGCAAACCTATCGGTGTATCTGCTGGCTTAAGTAAGATATTTATAGACAACTCATTGATCCTTTAGTACTTGGAAGAGGAAGTCCTCCTGCAGATCTTGGGAAATGCTCTTTCCTGGAGTGGTAAATTTGAACCTTTGCTATCTTGAACATGAGCATGGCAATAGCCTTACAGTTACTCTACTTCTTCTTTTATTAAAATTGTGCCTGTCCAGCAAGTCAGATATAAAAAGTAAGAAATCCTGGCACAATAGTTCTAAACGCTACAAATTGCTAAGAATAGTTGGGCAGGTCAGAGCAGCAAGACTGTTTCTCTTAAATTTGTCCAGGGGACTGGAAACAAAGCTCAACCTCAGCTGTCTGGCAACCAGTGCTCCAGGGTGCAGCTCTTTCAGTTTGCTTCCGGAAAAAGTACTGTACAGCTGAAAATGACAGTTCTGTAGCTTGTATTCATTAATAATTTCATATCAGCTGAGCTGTTAGGTCTGTAGTAGTCTTCACATCACATACGCAAGCTGACTGCTCTCCAGTCATGCCATCCTCACTGGTGTCGGTTCATTAACATGGGGCTTGCTTGGTCTCCTGTTACAAGGTGGGATTCATTTAGGGATTCGGAGCCAGCATTTAATAAGACACCAGGACCCAAAGATCCATTGGTTTCATCGCTGTTTAATGGAGTTCTACCTCCCCCAGTTACACATACCCGCAATAAATACTCAGTTTCAGTTTTGCCTGATTTATGGCCATAGTGTTCTTGTAAATCAGCCATCTGGATTAGGTCAAATGGGGTCATTTTTCTGGGACAATCTCCTGCTCCACCCCAAGGTCCACTGGTTTCTTTTATTTTTATAATGGGTCTGACTTCACATTTAGAGGAATTTGAAGGAGAGAAGGAATTATTTTTTCCCAGTTCACTATCATCGGAGTCACCCCATATATCTGCATCCCATTAATCTGTACCATGTCAGGGGGATGTGGAGGCTGCATAAGTATCATCTCAATTCTTTCTTCTAATTTGGGTTTGTTGGGGTTTTTTTCTCCTTTTTTATAGAATTATAGAATGGTTTGGATTGGAAGGAACCTTTCAAGGTCAGCTAGTCCAACCCTCCTGCAGCAAGTAGGGACACCTTCCACTCAGTTGGGTTGCTCAGAGCCCCATCCAACCTGACCTTGAATGTTTCCAGGGATGGGGCTTCTACCACCTCTCTGGGCAACCTGTTCCAGTGTTTCAGCCCCTCACTGTAAAAAAATATTTCCTTATATCTAGTCTGAATTTACCCTCTTTCAGTTTAAAACCATGACTCCTTGTTCTGTCGCTAGAGGCCCTGCTAAAAAGTCTGTCCCCATCTTTCCTATAGACCCCCTTCAAGTATTGAAAGGCTGCAGTAAGGTTCTCCCCAGAGCCCTCTCTTCTCTTCAGGCTGAACAACCCCAACTCTCTCAGCCTTTCTTCATAAGACAATCATAGAATCGCTTGGTAGGAAAAGACCTTTGAGATCATCAAGTCCAACTGTACCTATCCACAACTAAACCATATCTCCAAGCACTCCATCCACCTGTCTTTTAAATACCTCCAGGGGTGGTGACTCAGCCACCTCTCTAGGCAGCTCATTCCAGTGCCTGAGAACCCTTTCAGTGAAAAAATTTTTCCTGACATCCAATCTGTACCTCCCTTGACACAACTTAAGGCCATTGCCTCTTGTTCTGTCACTAGTTACCTGGGAGGAGAGACCAACACCCATCTCACTACTACCTCCTTTCAGGTAGTTGTAGACAGTGATAAGGTCTCCCCTCAGCCTCTTCTTCGTGTTCCATCCCTCTGATCATGTTTGTGGCCCCCCCTCTCCAACAGGACAATCTCTTGCATGTGCTGAGGAACCATTTCTGCAGCTACTCAGTTCTTACAGACGGTATTGATTCAGCTGCCTTTCTGCCTTCCATTTCCTCCTTGAGGTTCTGTTTCTCTTTGGTGTTATTCTTCCTATCCTGACAAGCAGTTTCTAGGCAGGCACCCAACATTTTGCAAATAATTCCTTTTCCTCTTCTGTCCTTTAAACAGCCCTTGGCCACCTCTAGCTGTTTTTCCACGAGTTCCAATCATGCCAATTATCACAAGCCCATTCTTCTGAGAATTGGGAGCTCAGATTTATTCCAGACTTTTGTAAGTGATCAGTGATACTGCTTGCCATTCTGCTGACTGCACCGGTTTGTCACAGGTGGAAATGGAAGGACTTAAGGTCGCTCAAAGAATCACCTTCAAAGATATTAGAGAAAGTGATTTTAATATGGATTTATAAAAGTGCAACTTAAGAGTTCAATGGCAAGGTTCACTCTATCACTTCATGGAAAAGCCATACTAAAAGAAAATCAAGTTAGAATGATTTACACATGGATCAGGGGAAATAATTTACTCAGAAATCAGGGAAAATTGAGTCAGAATTGGGCTGATGTGATTTATACAAGGATTAGGGCAAGAAGATAAGGGAGACCATCCCCTTGAGTCACGAGGTTCAGAGTGGACCCCCTTGCTTTCCAAACTCCTCCTCAGAGAGGAGTCTAGGTGGGGCTGAATCCACTCCTAGACCCAGACTGTTGATCAGCAGTTTGTTTAAAGGCATTAGGTGCAGGGATCTTAGTATAGTGGTTTAACATGTTGATTATGTATTTTCACAGAATGTTAGGGGTTGGAAGGGACCTCTGGAGATCATCTAGTCCAACCCCCCTGCCAAAGCAGGTTCATCTAGAGCAAGCTGCACAGGAAAGTGTCCAGGCGAGTTTTGAACATCTCCAGAGGAGGAGACTCCACAACCTCCCTGGGCAGCCTGTTCCTGTGCTCTGTCACCCTCACAGTAAAGAAGTTTTTCCTCATGTTTAAGTGGAACCTCCTGTGTTCCAGCTTGTGCCTGTTGCCCCTTGTCCTATCGCTGGCCACCACTGAGAAGAGTCTGGCTCCATCCTCTTGACGCCCGCCCTTTAGATAGTTATAAACATTAATAAGGTCCCCTCTCAGTCTTCTCTTCTCTAGGCTAAACCATCATTTTGTATGACTTTGAGGTAGCAGCAGTTTAAGGTTGAAGTAGCAGCGCTTTGAGGTTTGTTAACACTGTTATAACAAATTACAAGGTTGGATTATACGGTTTTCTAATAAACTTAATTAATCAATAATCAACAATTGAGTAATTTAACAAAGTTTCTAATCATACATGCACGTACACAGATACAGATATGGAGAGAGATATATATGGAGATATATATATATAAAGGTATACCTGTTAAAAATTCCTCTCAAGTCCAGGGAAATATTCACTTCATGTGACTCAGCATTTCTCAGTGGGCAAGGGTTGAGCCTCAAGGAGTGGAGGGTTTCAGGCCAGGTCCCATTGTTGGTCTTTGGTGATGATCCTCCGTGTTTCGTGAACTCTCAAGCTCTGAGAGGCATCCTACTCAGAGGGAGATGCTAGATGCAGCCCACTGCAGTCCAGAAGGGCTCAAAAGGGCCTCACTTGGTACTGCTGTTTATAGGATCGCAAGATGATTGACTTTAGGCATCAATAAGTTTCCATCCTGGCCACCATCCGGCTTAGTAACTGTTACTGGGAATGTAAAAATTTTCAAATGTCCAGTTAGACTGGTACCGATCTACCTGAGTTACGGTTAGATATGCTTATGTTCCAGGTCCATCAGGGAATGCTTAGTTATTTCTGTTCTCATTCCCCATCTAGGCCACACATCTGGTACCCCGATGTGGTCAGGGCCATCCCCACCTTAGTTATGCAAGTTTTGATACAGTCAAGGGATGCTTAACCACCAAACTCGTTGCACGTGTTGCTTACTGGGCATTTCTAGGGCTGTAGAGCAGTCCAGGAGAAGAACAGGGAGCAATGCACCATCACAGCAACATACCGTAATGCAGCACTAAGGTAGCTCTTTGTCTCCACATCTGGATAATGGCACTTCGGGCCTTCTATTTGTGTGGCATGTTGCCAAGTCAGTCTGGTCAGGCTTGTCAAGGATACTAATGCCAAGCAGCAAGGAATTTGGGATAATGAATCCCGTCTGCATGACACCAGATGCAATGTGTGGCCGTTATTGTAAATTTATTCAGTTTTCATTTGCTTAACCTTTGTGTTGCCATTTCTGCTCATGCCAAAAACACAGTCTCTGAACATGGAAGAACTCAAAATTCATTCACTTGGTAACTGCCACTCAAATGAGTTGTGATACAGTAAGCATGTCAGGAAAGAGAAGCGAAACACTTGGATAATCAGAGTCTACTGGAAATGCCAGGTCTTCAGATGACTGAATCATGAAATACCAGAAAATGACCACAGCCAGATTAGAGTGTGATCTAGTTACTTTGTGGGCACTTGGCCAAGCAAGCTGCTCAGACTCACTGCCCAAAAAGTCCCCTAAGAAACTGTGTGTACTACGACAGATGTTGATTTCTAATACTTAGTTTCTTTCATCCCTTTGTCAACTTTTATCTGCATTTTTAAAATGAGTTTGTCTTGATGAAGAATGGCTTGGTCCTCAGTTAGGAATCAGCTAGAGGTGCCAAAAAGCAGGAGTAAAGCTGCAAGAAACTGGATAAGTGGGTAGTTGTAACTGCCCAGTTAT